>NC_064850.1:133218730-133306230 GCF_024139225.1 Suncus etruscus | reverse complement strand
TAATTCTTCCTTCCATTTCTGTATATATTCTATGAATAGATTAGAAACGTACTTGAGGATCTGTCATCCAGTATTCCTGGATTATTATTGTGTGATTTTTAGATATGAGAAGTATGAATATGATCTAAATTTCAGAGTAATCTATCAGAGTCTTTTTATTTTTGGTAGGTGGCATATGGGGCAATGTTCAGGAGTTACTTCTGTCTCTGTTCAGGAATCATTGGAGGACCATATGGGATTACGAAGCTCAAACCTGTGCCAGATCCATGTGCCTTACTTGTAGTACTCTCTCTCTGGCCCCAAAGTCATATTCTCATTATAAATCAGAATGCTAAAAATAGACCTGAATGGAAAATTTGACTAAAAATGGGTTATTGATGAGCTTTTTATTACTACTTGCATTAAATCTGCTGATAAGATAAAAAAAATAACCACCACATTATTTTAAAACCTAAATGCCTACTGATAACTATGAAGAACACACTTTACCTTGACTCATAAAACTCAAAAAAGTTCTCCCACCCATTCTCCTAAAAGTATATGGTATACATTTTAATATTAAAAACATGCTAGATCCCAGAAGACTTGTTCATGGGTATTGTACCTGCTTGCAAATGTAGGATCCTGAGCTCAAGATTTTAGTGATCCACCCACACTGAGAGTGAACTTAGAGTTTGAGCCTGGAAACTACAGTCTGCCATATTTGGCACCGCTGTGATTTTTGATTCTAGCACAACCTGGTGCGTGTAAATCCTCAAGACCCCTCCATTGTGCAACACAAGTAAAAATGTATGAATGCCACAACCAAGAAATTCAATTCTTTACAAGCACATGTGAGAGCAATGACCCCACAGCAAGCAAAACAAACATAAATCCTGGGTCTTAACTAAGAAATCAAGCCCTGGTACATATGTGAACATACTCCACAACTAAAGAAATACATGGCTTGGTGAGTTGAGAACACTGTAACCTGGTGTGTGACTCCTAACAGGCACTGTAGCTAAAAATGTGGTGAGATTACAGCCAGGCAAGTATACATCCTTGGTCATAACTCCAACATCAGCAAAAAGAAGTGGAGATGAAAATTGATTCTTTTTTTAATAATATGTTTATTTAAACACCATGATTATAAACATGACTGTACTTGGATTTCAGTCACAAAAAGAACACCCCTCTTCACCAGTGCAACATTTTACCATAAATGCCCCCCATCTCTCTACTCCCACAATCCCTGCCTGTATATAAAACAGACTTTCTACTTCTCTCACTCATTAATATTGTCTTAATAGTTGCTAGTTTATTATTTCTCTACCTACACTCACCCTTCCTTAAGAGTGTGCTGTTTCTATCTTGTCTCAATGTCATGGAGTGTTTTACCTACTTGTTCTTCAATATACCTTATGCTTTTGGGTCTGATATCCAGTTTCTTAATCCATTTGGATTTGACCTTTTTCAGGGTTTTTTGGATGTACGTATGAGTTTGCTTTATTGCAAGCAGCTGACCAGTTGCCCAACACCACTTGTTGAAGAGGCTTTTCTTGCCCATTTTGCATTTCTTACCCCTTTATCCACAATTAATTGATTATCTGGAGAATAGTCTCTGAATATTCAAGTCTATTCCACTTATCTGGGGGTCTGCTTTTATTCCAATCCCATGCTGTTTTTAATGACTATAGCTTTGTAATACATTTTAAAGATGAGAAAATTGATACCACCCATAATTCTTTTACCAATGGTTGCTCTAGCTATTCATGGGTGTTTATTGTTCCAAATAAATTTCAGGGGTGATTAAATCACTTCTTTGAAGAATATCATGGCTATGCTTAGTAGAATTGCATTAAATCTGTACAATACTTTGGGGAGTATTGCCATTTTAATGATGTTAACCCTGCCAATCTATGAGCTTGGTATATGTCTCCATTTCCTTGTGTCCTCTTTTATTTCTTGAAGCAGGATTTTGTACTTTTCTTTCTATAGGTTATTAACTTCTTTAGTTAAGTTGACTCCAAGATATTTGCGTTTGTGTGATACTAATGTTAATGGGGATTTTTATATGTCCACTTCTTCTCTATCATTATTGTTGTATAAGAAGGCCATTGATTTTTGTGTGTTAATTTTGTAGCCTGCTACTTAGCTATATGAATTTATTGTTTCTAGAAGCTTTTTTGGTAGAGTCTTTAGGATTATATATATATAATCATGTTATCTATAAACAGTGATAATTTGACTTCTTCCTTTCCTATATGAATGCTCTTGATATTTTTTCTTGCCTAATCACTATGGCAAGAACTTTCAGCACTATTTTAAATAGGAGTGGTGAGAGAGGGCATCCTTGTCTTGTACCAGATTTTAGAGGAAAGACTTAGTTTATCTACAATGAGAATAAAATTTGCTATTGGCTTGTGGTAGATGGCCTTGACTATATTGAAAAAAGTTCCTTCCATTCCCATCTTGATGAGTTTTTATCAAGAACGGGTATTAGACCATATCAAATGCTTTCTCTGCATCTATTAATATGATCATATGGTTTTTCTTTTTCTTTTTGTTTATATGGTGTATTATATTGATTGATTTATGTATACTAAACCATCCTTGCACTCCTGGAATGAATCTTACTTGGTCGTGGTGTATGACCTTCTTGATGAGGCATTGGATCCTATTTGTCAGAATTTTGTTGAGGATCTTTACATCTGTGTTCATCAAGGGTATTGGTCTGTAGTTTTCTTTTCTTGCAACATCTCTTTCTGTGCTTGGTATCAGGATGAGGTTAGCTTCATAAAAACTATTTGGGGGTGTTCCTGATTTTTTAATTTCATGAATGAGCCCTAAAGAGGTTGGTAGTAGTTCCTTTAGAAATGTTTGAAATAATTTATTAGTGAATACATCTGGGCTTTTATTTTATGTTTTGGGGAAGAATTTTGATTACTCTTTTAATTTCCTCAGTGGTGATGGGTTTATTTAGATATGCTAGATCATCCTGGTTAAACCATAAAAATTGTAGGAATTCAAGAATTTATCTATTTCTTCCAGGTTCTCATGTTTTGTGGCATAGAGTTTCTCAACATAGTCTCTGAATACCTTTTGAATCTCTGAAGTATCTGTGGTGGATCTCACCCTTTTCATTTATAATCCAGTTTATTAAGTTTCTCTCTCTGTTTCTTTGTGAGTTTTGCTAGTGATTATCGATCTTTTTTTTTTTTTCAAAGAATCAACTTTTGCTTTTGTTGATCTTTTTAATTGTTTTTTTTTTTTTTGGATTTCTATTTCATTGATTTCTACTCTAAGCTTGATTATTTCCTTCTGTCTTCCTATTTTTGGTTCCTTTTGTTGGACATTTTCTAGTTCTAAATGCTGTGTCATTAAACTATTTACTTAGGCCCTTCTTCCTTTCTGATATGTGCTTGCAAAGCTATAAATTTTCCTCTTAGTACTGTATTTGCTGTGTACCATAAATTTTGATATTTTGTGTCTTCATTGTCATACATTTCGAGAAATGTTTTTATTTCCTATTTGAATTCATCTCTAATCCACTTGTTGTTCAGCAGTGTGCTGTTTAATTTCCAGGTGTTAAAGTTCTTCTTTTGTGTCCCTTTGTAGTTCACATCTAATTTTAGTGCCTTGTGATCTGAGAGGGTAGTCTGTACAATTTCTATCCTCTTGACTTCATGGAGATATGTTTTATAGGCCAGCATGTGGTCTATCCTGGAGAATGACACATGTGCATTGGAGAAGAATGAATATCCAGTTTTCTGGGGGTGTAAAGCCCTATATATATATAGGGCTTTATATATATGAGGCCTCTTTCTTACATTTATCCTTTCAGAGCTAGTATATTCTTGTTGGGTTCCAGCTGGTTAACTTATCAAGGGGTGACAGGACAGTGTGGGAGTCTCCCACTATTATTGTATTGCTATTGATGTCTTCTTTCAGATTTGTCAATTGTCGTATTAAATATTTTGCTGGTTCCTCATAGGATGCGTATATGTTTAGGATAGTGATCTCTTCTTCCTGTACATATCCTTTGATTAGTACAAAATGACCATCTTTGCCCCTTATAACTTTTCTGAGTCTAAAGTTTATGTCATCTGATATTAATATGACCACTCCAGCTTTTCTTATTTTTTTTGGTCCACACCCAGTGATGCTCAGGTGTTACTCCTGGATTTGCACTCAGAAATTGTTCCTGGCTTGAAGGATAATATGGGACTCTGGGGGATCAAACGCGGTTCATCCTGCATCAGTCACATGCAAGACAAACACCTTACTGCTAAGCCACCACTCTGGCCCCACACTCCAGCTTTGATAAGGGTGTGTTTGGTTGGATGATTTTCTCCAGCCTTTAATTTTGAGTCTATGATTGTTCTGACTATTTAGATGTGTTTCTTGTAGGCAGCAGACTATTGGTTTCAGTTTTTTGATCTATTTAGCCACACTGTGTCTCATAACTGATGCATTTAGTCCATTGACATAGAGAGAGATTATTTTCATGGGATTTGTTGTCATCTTTGTGTAGAAGTTTGATGTGTATGTTGGTTTTTCTTATCTTAAAGGAGACCTTTCACATTTTCTTTTGAGTCTGTACAATTTTTGAGCTGCTGTTTATCCGTGAAGCTATGTATACTTCCTCAAACCTGAAAGTGAGTCTGGCTGAGTGCAGTATTCTAGGTGAAGCTTTCATTTCGTTAAGTTTTGTCACTATATTCCACCACTGCCTTCTGACCTTGAGGGTTTCTTGTGACAGGTCTGTTGTAAATCTTAAGGATGCTCCTTTGAATATAATTTCTCTTTTTGATCTTGCTACTTTCAGTATTCTATCCCTATCTGTGGGATTTGTCATTGTGACTAGGATGTGTCTTGGGGTGATTTTCCTTGGGTCTCTTTTAGCTGGTACTCTTCCAGCATGCAGGATTTGGTCACATTCTATCTTTAGCTCTGGGAGTTTCTCTGTATTCTTGAATATTGATTCTACCTGGGTATTTTCTCCCTGGGTCTCTGAGACTCCAATGATTCTTATGTTGTTTCTGTTTAATTTGTAAGGGACTACTATTTTTATCTGTGCACATTCTTTGAGTGTTTTTCTATTGTTTGATTGTTTGCTTTAAGGTTCTTTTCGAGTCTTTTCTGCTGTATAGAGTTGCTCTGTATCTCTCATCTTCCAGCTCGCTGATTCTGTCCTACTCTGTTGGAGAGGCTTTCCATTGAGTTTTTAATTTTATTTACTGACTTTTTCAGTTATGTTATTTCATTTTGGAGTTTTCTGATTTCTATTTTTGTGTTCTGTTCAGCTTGATCTATCCTTTCTTTGAGTTCTATAAGCATCCTCCATATTACTACTCTAAACTCCTTGTCTGAGATGATAACTATGTGATTGATACTTTCTGTGTCATCAGAGCTGCTGTCTTTATTCTCTGTGCATGCTGTAGTCCTGCTGATTCTTTTTTTTTTAATGTTTAAAATTAATGCCTTCTTCCCTTTCTAAGCAGGCCCCCCAAGTATCACTTCTGGTGATACTCCAGGGTTCATGCTTTGGGATAAAGGGTGCTGGGCCTCCAAAACCACATCTGTCAGTGTTAAATGTCTCCAATGCTACACCTGACATTGCTGAGGGGGGTTGAGCGATAGTTCCAGAGTTCTTTTCGGTGTTTGCAAGCTATTGTGATATCTTCCTGTCCTTTTAATTGTTCTCAAACAAAGAAGATATGCTGTGAAAGCACCGTCTCATACACGTGATTTTACAAAAAGGTCAAAGCAGATGAGACATTCAGGACCCTTGGGCTTTGGCAGACTTGTTTGTCTTTAGTTATGGAACAAAGTCTAATCCTAGGAAGTCAATCCCAGTCTAGGTTGGTGACAGGTTCTGTACCAACAAGACAGGACATATGCCCACTCAAAGTGACCTTGCATCTTTTCTCTCAGAATTTTCATCTTCATAGGTATCATGCCTACTGAAGTCTGAAGCTATTCAAGAGAATTGCAATGGCAGGTTTCAAATCTGTGCTACTCTGTGCTCCCCAATCTGTGTCAGTAGATGCATGTTACTATTGGGTAAGAGAATTCGTGAAAAAGAAATGGAGCCTTTTATCTTACTTGTATTTAATTGCTTTAAATCTGAACATCCACAAAGACTAGTGGCTTTTAGCACTTTATGTGGTATCAAGAGAGTCTAATGTCTAGAGAGTATTTCTCAGCATGAGTTAGTAATGGCATCATCCAGACATGATGGAGAACAGAAATGTTGGGGTCCATGGAGTCATTGAAGCCCTCCAAGTTTTGCAGAATGACTGCTTCTCCTGCAGTCAGTTTGCCAGTTGGAGAGGTGAAAATGTATAGATCAACCTGAGGTTTAAGAGAATGATGGGAGTCAGGCTGGGGTCAGCAATATCAATTCTAAAGACAAATCCAAGCTCAGCTATATCTACTTCTCTTTGCCCTTTTTATGCAGGAGAACTGTGATTCCTCAGCTTTGGAGCCACACACAGGGTAGTGAATAATAATCTTTTAACTCATTTTCAGCTGTGCTGTTTTTAAAAAAATGTATGAGTTAAAAAATTTAAGAGAGGAGGAAAACAATGAAAAGAGGTAGTAAGAAACAAACTTTATTTAAAAATACATGCCCAATGAAAGTGAAAAAAATTCATAATGGTTTTACTAACAATAAGACATGTTTAAAGGATAATAAAATGACAAAATTATCCTAGTGTGTGCCAATAAATTCTGAAGTTTAACTCACCCCCAAATTACTTTTTGATAGCACAAAAATAACAAGATAATATTTGTAATGGTAGAAGATATTGCATTCATTACTTTAAAAGTCACTTTACAATTTAAAAATGATGCCTGTAATATTTTCTTTTCAAAAAGATTTTCTTCTATGGGAAAATAATATTTGCCCAAAAGTGGTCCAGTGAATTGCAGCTTAAGAGAAAAGCTTTTATAAAGAGATATAAACCAGGGATTTTACTAAATATGGTAATGTGATTTTTCTATAATGATTATTAATACTAAGGTAAATGAAAATACATTTCTCTCTCTTTACCTCTAATATATTGCTTTTGCTATAGAACGTCGTGCCGGGTTCAAATCTAATTATTTTTACTTTATTTCTGCCATTTTCTTTTATTTTTATTATTTTGTTGTCTGAGCTTCCAACCATTTCTGAAAGATTTAATATTTCTTTATCAAGTAGCAAGAGAACATTGCAAATAAATAATTCCTTACAAATTAAATGTAGCTAGACATACAAGTAAGGCAAAAAATTATTGCTCTTCTAATAGTAAGCCTAAGGGCGGGTAAATAGATGCATTAAATAAATATAAGATTCAAACTCAAGTCTTTCTATTGATTTCAGGTACACATGAGAAATATATTTTTAAAGCACACATCCCTTCAGTGTGTAGCTTGAATCTATTTACTTTCTCCCCCAGTCTCACTTCTGAGTAAGATGTGTAATGATTTACCATAGAATATGAAGAGCTCTTCCTCTAATATTTTAATTCATTATCAAATTTCAAAGCATATCAACTCACAACATAAAAACTATATACATCGAGTCCTTTCTTTACTTATATTTTCTTTATTACTTATATTTTCACTACAGATGGTCCCAATACTCTTTGTTGTCATATTTTGAGGGGATTCTTTCTTGATCTTTTCTTGAACAGTTGAAACAGGAGAGGTAATAATTTGGAAATTACTTTTCACAATGGAGGCCTTTGGATCTTTTGTTGTTTTGTTTGTTTCAGGGCTATGCCTGGCTATGCTCAGGGTTTACTCTTGGCTCTGTGCTCAGAGACTACTCCTTGCAAAATTGGAGGACCATATGAGAACCCAGGTGGTCCATGTGCAAGGCAAGCACTCTGCCCACTGTACAATCTCTCCAGTTCCTAAAAATTTCAGCAGCCTGGTAAGTTCTATTCATCCAGCAATTTGGTGGGTACAAGTCAAATTTTTATTTTATCATATAGTGCCCACCTTTCTGCTGGACAGACGTCGATTTATAACCCCATGTACTCTGGAAAGTAGTTTCACTTTGCTTTGGATTTCTCATAAAATGGTGTTATCACTCATAAATAATGGTATAGGTTTTCATTGAGTACAAGGGAAAAAAAGTCTTGCTTGGGATAAAAGTTCAGATCAAATCCAGGGAACAAAGATTGTGAAAAATATCATTATTTGATGCGGATGTGTTGCATCCACAGGCAAAACCTTAGTGGGTCAGATGAACTCTCACTGGTAATAAGCAGAAACACGAAGTGGACGAATATGAAATAATGATACCACACGCAGTATGTATGGGGTCAACACATCTCTGGCAAGAGTGCGACAAATTTTAATCTACAGGCAATGGAGTATATAAAGGGAAAAGAGAGGCAGTCATAACATGAAAGAATGCAATGTACATTGTTTGATTTTTGAACAAATACACATAGCTTAAGCAGTGGTCCTCAAACTATGGCCCGCGGGCCATGTATTGTATTTGTATCTGTTTTGCTTCTTCATTGCAAAATAAGATATATGCAGTGTGCATAAGAATTAATTTATAAGTTTTGTTTTTACTATAGTCAGACCCTCCAATGGTCTGAGGGACAGTGAACTAGCCCCCTGTTTAAAAAGTTTGAGGACCCTTGGTTGTTTAGTAGCCTTAAATAGAATAGGTTTCAGTTAGGAGTTAGAGGATAAAAGGAATTAAATTCTTACATATCAAATAAGTTCCTGGCCCTAGGTGTCATTACTGATGTAAATTAAAGGATGGCAGGAATCCTGGTTTACCCCTGATAACATATATTCTTAACCTGAGGGAAATAGTATTCTAGCTAGGGGCTAAGACCCACTTCCTATGATCTGGTAATAGAAAGAGAATAACACTGGTCTGGTATTTTTTCTCTTTATTCTTTCTTTTTTATTTTCTTTTTTTCTTTTTCCATAGCTAATGGTTTTGGTTTTTGACTTACTCTGTGCTTATTCTTTTTGTAATCTTGTTGATACTCCCTTACTGTTTTTTGTTTCTGGTTGGTCTTGCTTTACTACCTTTTTCTTCTTTTTCCCTTCCTTCTTCTAATTAGATATTTATAACACCTAAACAAACTTGTCCTAGTTTTTCTCCTTTTTTGTTTGCGTTTTTCCCCTTTTTCCTTTTTTCCTTCTTCCCCCTGATGGTACTAAGTACAGACAGTAGAATGTTCTTTTGGTGGAAATAAAAAACTGATCAGACATGAATACCAAATCCAAAAGGCAACCAAATCTATACCAATCTACAATAAGCTGTACAAGGGAGAAACAGTTTCACTATCATTACAGGGGTAAAGAAGAGAAATATGGGATGCATGCTGGGAACAGGGGTGGGGGGAAGACAACACTGGTGGTGGGAATGACCGTCACTTAATGTCACTATGTGCCTCAAATATTACTGTGAGAGAATTGTAATTCACTTCAACCTCAATAAAAATTAAAAATAAAGAAAACAATGTGTTCTTTCTCCCTTTCTAAACTTCTCTGAAAACAAATTCAGAAAGTTATGCTTGGAATTCCCCTCGATTCCTGAGAAGTGAGACAGTCTTGTATTTACATATCAAAAACAATTGGCTTCTTCTACAATGTTCCTGTCATGCTCTTTGTCTTTTAAAATGCCCATATCCACTTTGATCCTGCATTGATAGTCAAGGAAAATTTTTTACTAGCCAGATTTCCCCTCTATACCATTCTTTCCTCTCCCCATAATATATTTTTCTTTTTTGCTTGTACCCCGAGAGTACTCTTGTTCTGAAATCGACAATTAATAAATTACCAAAATGTACTATGGTGCTGTTCATGCTTTCCCTGATAGCTGCATAGTATTCCATTGTGTATATGTACCACATTTTTTAGCTACTCATCTGTTGTTTGCATCTGAGTTGTTTCTAGATTCTGGCTATTGTAAATAGAGCTGCAGATAACATATTTTATTGTGTATTTGTGTTCCTAGGGTATATTCCTAGGAGTGATATTGCTGAATCATATGGGAGCTCAATTTCCATTTTTTGGAGGACTCTCCATGTTGTTTTCCAGAAAGGCTAAACTAGATGACATTCCCATCAGCAGTGAAAGAGTTTCTTTCTCCCCACATCTGACTAGCACTGATCTTTTTTGTTTTTGTTTTTGTGATGTGTGCCAGTCTCTGTGGTATGAGATGGCACTTCATTGTTGTTTTGATTTGAATTTTCCTAATGATTGGTGATGTGGAGCATTTTTCATTTGCCTTTTGGCTCTCTGTATTTTTCCTTGAAGAAATACCTTTTCATTTCTGGTACAAGACAAGGCTGATCCCTCTCGTCACTCCTACTTAACATATTACTGGACATACTTGCTATAGGAATAAGGCAAGTAAAAGATATCAAGGGCTTCTAGATAGGAAAGGAAAAAGTCAAGCTCTCACAGTTTGCAGATGACATAATGTTATATTTAGAAAACCATAAAGACTATTAAAAAGCTCCTAGAAGAGAAAACAATAGATTTATATAGTAAAGTAGCAAGATACAAAATTAACATGCAGAAAAATCAATGGCCTTTTTATGCAAAAATAATGATAGAGAAGAAATGGACCTTAAAAAACAATCCCATTCACAATAGTGCCACAGAAACTCAAATACCATGGAGTCAACTAAAGAGGTGAAGCACCTATACAAAGAAAACTACAACCAGTGATTCAAGAAATAAAAGAGAATGCAGGAAATGAAGACACATACCCTGTTCATGAATTGGGAGTATTAATATAACTAAAATGGCAATATTCCCAAAGCATTGTACAGATATACTGCAATTTCTCTAAGGATATTCATGACATTCTTCAAAGAAGTGATTCAAACACTTCTGAAATTTATTTGGAACAATGCATGCCCACAAATAGCTAACTCAGCCCTAAGGAAAAGAATATGGGAGGCATCAGTTTCCCCAACTTTAAATTGTATTACAAATCAATAGTCATTTAAACAGCATGGTATTGTAATAAAGACAGACCCTCACATCAATGGAATAGACTTGAGTATTCAGAGAATGTTCCCCAGTCATACAATCAATCAATCTTTTATAAAGGAGCAAGAAACACAAAATGAAGCAAAAAAAAAAAAAAAGCCTTTGCAACAAATGGTGTTGTGACAACTGATCAGTCATGTGCAAAAGAAAGAACTCAGATCTTCATCTAACACCATATACAATGGTCAAATCCAGTGGATTAAAAACCTTGATATCAGATTCTAAACCATAACGTATATACGACAACACATAAGTAAAACACTCCATGACATTGACATTAAAGACATCTTTGAGAAGGAAGCATCATTCTCCAAACAAGTCGAAGTGGAGATAAGCAGATGGGACTATATTAAGCTCAGAAGTTTCTGCACCTCAAAGGAAATAGTCACCAGGATACAAAGGCCACCCACAGAGTGGGAGGAAATAGTCACCCAATACCCATCAAACAAGGAGCTAGTACCTAAGATATACAATGTACTGACAGAACTTAACAAGAAAAAATATCTAACCCCATCAAAAAATGGGGAGAAAAAAACCAAATAGACATTTCTTTGTTCTTTACCATACAAATTTAATGACTAAATTCACTATTCAGAAAATATGTGTTAAATACCTTGCTATATGTTAGGCACTGTTGTGGATACTATGGATATATCAGTAAACAAAAATGGGTAAATGATTTGTTCTTATGGAGATTTAATTCCACAGAAGAAGAAAAAATTAAGAGAAATTATGTAGTGAGTTATGCAAAATGTTATGTAAAATGTAAGGGGTAAAGGGCTAAAATATACAGATGCTTTGCAAATTTAAATTGGTAATGCTGGTAGGTCTGGCTTAAAAGAGAAATTTGGGGAAAGATTTGAAAAAATCTAATAGGACCTTTAAATATTGTTGGGATCTTGACTTTTGAAGGGTTATAGTAAGCATTGAGATGTCTTGGGTGAAGGTGAGACCTTGTCTGTCCTAAATTTTAAATAAATTTTGTGGCAGCTGTATTGAGAATTGTCAAGGGTAGGCAAAGACTCATCTGTTTGTTTTCTACAGAAACATAAAAATACTACCAAAAGATTGTATTATTATATATCTTTTTGTATTTATTTATTGTCTATAATCTTCATTGTGTCGTTTATTCTGGGTTTCCCTTCAAAATTAAGTCACAAATTCCTTGTATCTCTTGGCCAGTTTTGCACATCCATTATTTGTCATTCCTACAGATCTCCATTTTTCCATCATTTTTGTGAGAGCTCTTCAGTTGTATTTTATACTTATTTATTCATTTTACAGCGACTCAGCACTTTAAATGTGTTAATAATTGCTCTGTAATCAAAGGTATTAAAGAAACAAGCCTACTTACAAGTGGAAGAGTCAGACAACACACCAAGTATCAGATAAACACAAGGAATGAGTTCATCTTGTTACACTAGTATAAACCAAATGATGAGCAAATGAAGCAAAAAAATCAATTACATTGTGAAGGGTAGAAGCAGATAATAGTAGACTTAATTTGATACATGCAAAAGACTTCATTTGATACATGCAAAAAATACAATGATGCATACTTGAAGCATATAATGCAATGTCATTTTTACAAAAAAAAAACTTCAAAAGTATAATGTTGTGAAGGATTGGTTAAATGAGTAGAGGTGACTATTTTGAATGCTTAGTAAGAGCTAGATCTTTGTTGGAGGATTGGGTGATACTTAGACATTTGTATCTAAGTATCACTTATAAAGCCATATTCCCTAAAAATCCAACATTAAATCAATAACATTGGGTTTTAAATACAATAAAAGTTAAATTTATTATTCTAGAAACAGATTTAGAGTGCATATCTACTTCTGTCAAGGGAAGTCTTCAAAGGTGATCTTTGGGCCAAGATCCATGTGTTAGGAAGAAAAGAGCCATGTGTTTTACTTTACAGAGATACCTCATGCTAAGACCTCAGAGATGAGAATGTGCTCAGTGCATTTAATGCATAATGAGGAGGCACATGAAGCAATCCAAGGAGCAGTGTAAGCAGCAAAAATAGGGAAATAGGCAAGAAAGAAAACTGAATTTTATATTTAAGGTAAAGGTAAAGCATTTGGAGTAGGGCATGAATACAGCCTGACTCACAGTGCCACCGTTGGGCAGTATTTCTTAAATAAAAGAGACTGAGCCAAAAATAGGTATCTCTTGGGTAGTGGCATGAGATCATGTTTTGGGAAATATTTAATTAGTTACTCCCTACCCAATTACCCAAGCTAGGGTTCTTAATGGAAGATGAGGCAGAAGTAACATTAATTTGAGTTCACTAGTTAATCTGATCTAATTTTTGGCTCATTTAAGATAAGCATGAAAACAAATAGTTTCATTTTGTTAAAGGAGACAGAGAGATGAGGGAATGAGCCTAAGTACATAGACACTGTAAGTGGTAACAGTTATACCAGGAGCAATAGACTACTCAGGATCATGGGAATCCTGAGCAGGGCAATGTGGGAAGGTCCCCAAGACACTATATCCCTCCACCTCTTCGTAAAGCTCCTTAAGTAAGTAATCATCTCCTAGCACATAAGAAAATAAAAAGTAAAAAATATATCTAGAGATAAGAAACAGCATATAGGGAGCTTGCCTTAGTCAGTTACTGGTTAGTTTTCCTCTGTAAAATAGAATTCATTGCACTTATGCTCATGTGGCTAGACCAAAGGCCCACAGACTAGATGGCAAAGCTTTAATGGTAGGTTAAAGTTCTCAGTAGAAATAGATGCTGGATCATAGTACAAGCAAAAGGGGAGAGTAAGTTCCAGGAGGAGCTGATGCAGGAAAAAATCAGGTATTAAATTTAAATGTGTTTTTCAAAACTGAGAAGATGAATAGAAATTAGACTGTGCAATCTTTAAACTTACAGAGAAGACATAATAAAATGGGGAAAGTCACAGAATGCTTTCATACAATAAAAATATAGATCAGAAAGGGGAAAATAGCTATCTAGAGAGCTGAGCAAACAGAAGGTACACAATAAAACTAACTATTGTGGATGTACATTGTATTCACACATAAAAGTATTCACCATCAGTATAAATGTACATGGTAAATTGTAAATGTAAATTTCTGCTAGACTACACACACAACAAATCAATTCTAGGGTTGTTTTTAAGTCTGTAAGATAAGGCTTCTGAAAGATTATACGTAAGATCTGATCAAGAACATGCCAGGTGTGTCAATTTGTGTTAGTTACACTAGAATTATGTTCCCTGATACCCATTTGTTACTATATTAATGCCTTATTTTCTATGTTTACTTACATTGGTATCTGAAAAGCAAGAGATCTGTTTCCTGAATTCTACATCACAGTCGCCAGAATTCCTATGTTGTTCTACCTGATAGTTGCTCCCCTTGAAGGACTTAAGCTAGTAAACATCATGATGCTGTGGTCAATTTAGAGTTAAAGGCAATTGACCAGCACATGCATTTTCTCTGAGTTTTCAGTCTAGTGTATTAGCCTCTGTGTTCAAGGGCTCCTTCATACCACTCATATTCCAAGACTTCTTCTGAAGTATGTCTGCCTATTCCATCTGTATGATCCCAGATACTCACCTCCATTTGTTTCTTCTGCAGGGACTGCTTTAATTTACCTCTGAACTTTTCTGCCCTTGATTTCTTCTAAATACACAATAAACTTTGTGAGAGGCATCTTCCAACTAGGGAATAACAATTTAGTAAAATTTAGATTGAGAATTTTCTATGAAAAAACATTGGAAACATCAGACTCTGGTGAAGGTTTTATTGCTTGAACATTGTACACCTGAAATTCAGTCATGGATAACATAAAAAATTCATGGTGATTCAATAAAACTAAATAAATATAATTTGGGGTCGAAGCAATAGCACAACTGTAAGGTGTTTGCCTTGTACGAAGCCAACAAAGAACAGACTTTTATTTGAATTCCAGCATCCTATATGGTCCTCTGAGCATGCCAGGAGCAACTACTGAGAGCAGAGCCAGGAGTAACTCCTGAGCATGGCCAGATATGACCCCAAAACAAAATTTTTTAAATTAAAGGAATATAAACATTTCAATTTCTTCTTTGAGCTACACAAGTAAACAGCCATTTTTGCGGTCTTCTGATTATCATAGCAGTAGAGGAGACATAACCTGACTTACGGGGGTTAAGAAAGTTTTATAATATAAACAAACCTGAGAAGAGTTTACAGAATTAGTAGGCTCAAGACAGATATAAAAGACATTTTATGCAACCAAATTAGCAAGAACAAAACACAGATAAGAAAAACAACTAATGTCTCGGGAAAGTACATGCAACTTAGTATCACTTTGAAAGGAGTGTAAAGGAGGTGGCTGAGAACTTTTGTGCAGCATTTGAAATATATTCTCTAGAGGGTGGGAAAGTTTTAAAGTAAAAATAACCAACACACGGCGATTGGAGAGGTTCTCTTTCTGAGGTTGTTGCAAATGTCTTTAGTCCTTCTATATTGTTGAGAGGGGGGCGGGGATAATATGGGCTTATTTTTCTCTATGACACCCAGAGTATTTTTTGGAGAGATAACACCACCCCGCCAGAGAAGGTGACCATGTTCATGGTTCCCAGCTGATTCCATGCTGATGAGACATTTCCATCAATGTAGGAGAGAAGTATTCTCTGAAAACCCATCAAAAAAGTGCCCCTGAGTGCCAGCTTCTACACTCACATTCCCAAAGAATAGCAAATATGGCTCCTTCTAGCCTTCATTTAGCTTCCTTTTGTCTCATTAATTCTTCCTCTCTCCTGCTACTCCCTAATACTTGGAGGGGCAGTGAGCAAAGCCAAGTTAACAGCTGGAAGAGGAGAGAGTGAAGTGCTGGGGGTAAGGGGTGGAGGGAAGCCTGCCAAGATCCCTACTCACTATGGGGACTAGCCTGCTGCAAGCCCTATTGAGACAAATGAAGTTGTCAGAACTATGCATGCCCAGGACATTCCAACTAATGATGCATATTATTTTGTGTATGTGACACAAATGACAGGCGGACTACTTAATCCTTCAGAGTGAATAATAAACTCAGGATATATTCATCTCACACGCACACAGACACACCACCAAACCAAAAAGAGTAAACTGTGGACACCATCTGCAGAAACAAACATGGTTTTATACACCATTACCAGGAATAAGAACTCTTAACAAGGAAGGATCCACTACAGTCATGGCATTGATTGACTCCAAAGATGGTACTTATGACACCATGACAACCTAGAAACAGCAACAGACTGTTTTTAGGGCAGGATTCTCTGCAATGCTACCTAATGGTGAGACAAAACCAGAAGACGCCATAAACCACGTAGCCTTCAACATTGGACCTGTACAGAAACCAGGATCTGTAATTACAGAACCCCTACAGCAACAGCAGTGATGGTGAAGAACTGTTTCTGGGACTACAGAGAATGTTGAAGGGGTAGGACAATCTAGTAGGCCCAGAGCCTGAAGTTAGTCTTATGCCAAAACACTTCAGGGGTGAGGTTTCCCTGTTTTTAGGCCAAAGGTTTCTCCTTCCAATTTCTCCCATATTTTGCTGTGCCTATGCAAATAACAACAACTGCCACACACACACACACACACACACACACACACACACACACACACACACACACATACACACATCTTTCTTTTTTCTATTCCATCTACTACCTGAAAAATAAAAGAGTGTACTAAAACTTCTGCTGTTGTATTAATGACTTTATTGGTGATAGAATAATTGTCACGAATATAAATGTTAATGAAATCTCCTTTGCTTTTTCCAATTCTTTGTTTTTTTTAATTTTAGATCTCCTATTTTCTTTATATTTTAATAAATAATAAATAATAGATAAATGTATTGTGATCAGTTATGTCAACTATGATAAATTTTTTAATAAATTTATTAAACAAAAAACATAAAGAGTAAACTGGGCCACAGGCAAAAAGAATTCTGATTTTGAGAACATTTATTTAAAGATTTTGTGTTTGGGGCTAGACCAGTAGAGCAGCAGGTACTTGAATGACCACTGATGGTGGCAGGCCTTGCATACCCCCAACCCAAATTCAATTCTTGGCATTTCATATAGTCCCCAAGCACTGCCAGGAGAGATTCCTGAGTGCCAAATGAGGAGTAGCCTGGGAACATTGTTGAGTGTGACCCCATAACAAAACAAAACAAAAATTAAAGGTTTTCCACAGATACTTCATATGATACTGGAGTTATATTTTACTCCAGGTCAGGGTGTGTGTGTGTGTGTGTGTGTGTGTGTGTGTCTATCTGTCTGTCTGTCTGTCTGTCTGTCTTGAGTTGGATCCTGTTTTATTAGTTTGTTCTATACTCATAGAGTGATATCTAAAGAGCTAAAGAGGAAAAGATATTTGATGAGTAGTTTGATTCCCCTAAATTTCATTTTATGAACTAAAATTAAATGAAGGAAGGTCTGTTCGAGAAAGGTTTAGAAGATCTATATTGTCCAATACAATAGCCATTAGTTACACCTGACAGTAAACACTGGAAATGTGATAAGCTTGAATAGAAGTCAGTTAAGAACACACCAGATTGCAACAATTTAGTATGCTACAGTAATCATGATTTAGAAGTATAGGATTAAATTAAATATATTATTTACATTTATTTTACCTGCTTTTTAAAATTTATTATTCTATTAGAAAATTAAAATGCTGTTTGTGATTTGATTTGTATTTCTATTGGATGCCAGTGATATGCCTGAATATTAAATACTCAATACAGAGAAAAACTTCATTAAAGTCAGGAATTATATTGTCTACAGATGTACCCTGAGTAGTTAAAAATGCCTTACATAGCAGATATTTATTCAATAAACTGGTCAACCTGTCAAAAGCAGATCTGTTTTTCAGCAAATTCTACCATTGTTGGATCCCACCATTGGTTGGCCTTAATTTTACCAGAATCCGAATGAATATTTGTGATTCAGGCATCATTTCCTTTAACAATCTATTCTCAGCTCACTCTCTTTAGACAGAAACCACCTTTCTCTGTTATTAGTTTTTCCACTGTGAAAAAAATTTAAATTATTTCTTCTAGCATTCTCACTTATTTCTCACAGTTTTGGCCCTGCCTCTATAGGACGTTTAAAATTTTTTCTTTTATTTTGGGCCATACGCAGTGGCTCAAGGGTTATTCCTGGCTATGCATTCAGAAATCTTACTACTGGCTTGGGGGACCATATGGGATGCCTAGGGATCAAACCAAGCCCATCCTGGGTAGGCCGAGTGAAAGGTAAAAGCTCTACTGCTAGTCGTTCCGGCCCCAAGATCTTAAGCCTTTTATAGTCAACTTATTTAGGAAAGCTCCTTAAAAGCTTGCTCACTTTAATGCATCCCTGTGTTTAGCATATTGTTGTGTGCAAAGCAAGGTCTCAAGGTAGATTTATTGAACTAAGTTGATATTGCTATTATATCTTTCTTATATCCTTCTTTACAGAGATTAGCTTTAGAATGGACATTTAAGAGTCCCAAGATGACTAACCAATGGGATATGTCTACAAAGGAAAAAAATTGAGGCATAGTTCTGATAGCCCTGGAGACTTCCCTTTTCTAGAGTTTGGGCACAATGCCTTTAGTCAAGACTAAGGAGAGCAAAGGAAAGTGTCCTTGGAAGAGTGGGAAAGGGGTCGGGGCAGAGAAACCAGAATTATCTAAACTTCTAAAAAGAACCCAGAGGAAACTTGCAGCTTGCATTTTAGAGATCCTGTTTCTGATCAAGCATAAGCCATTCCAACACTACCCTCCCAACCCTGCCATAATATATGTTAACTGGTGACCCTCTCTGGGCCATATTTGCCCTGGTCCATGTATTATGATATATTCCATGCAAGCCTCAATAATGTTTATTTCTTCTTTTTCTTCTTTCTTTCTTTCTTTCTTTCTTTCTTTCTTTCTTTCTTTCTTTCTTTCTTTCTTTCTTTCTTTCTTTCTTTCTTTCTTTCTTTCTTTCTTTCTTTCTTTCTTTCTTTCTTTCTTTCTTCTTTCTTTCTTCTTTCTTTCTTTCTTTCTTTCTTTCTTTCTTTCTTTCTTTCTTTCTTTCTTTCTTTCTTTCTTTCTTTCCCCTTCTTTCCCTTTCTTTCCCTTCTTTCCCTTACCTTTCCCTTCTTCCCCTTACCTTTCCTCATTTCCCTTTTCTTTCTTCCCTTAATTTCCCCCTTCCCTTCCTCCCTTCCTTCCTTCCTTTCTTACTTCCTTCTTCCCTCCTTCCTTCCCCTTTCTTTCCTTCTTTCTTTTCTCCTTTCTTTTCTCCTTCCTTCCTTTCATCCTTCCTTCCCTCCTTTCTTCCTTTCCTCCTCCCTCCCTCTTTCCCTCCGTTCCTCCCTCCCTCTCTCCCTCCTCCTTCCCTCCCTCCTTCCCTCCCTCCTTCCCTCCCTCCTTCCCTCCCTCCTTCCCTCCCTCCTTCCCTCCCTCCTTCCTTCCCTCCTTCCTTCCCTCCTTCCTTCCTTACTTCCCTCCTTCCTTCCTTCCCTCCTTCCTTCCCTCCTTCCTTCCCTCCTTCCTTCCCTCGTTCCTTCCTTCCTTCCTTCCTTCCTTCCTTCCTTCCTTCCTTCCTTCCTTCCTTCCTCTCCTTCCTTCCTTCCTTCCTTCCTTCCTTCCTTCCTTCCTTCCTTCCTTCCTCTTTCCCTCCCTCCATCCCTCCCTCCGTCTAGGAACCAGTGACACAAAGCCTGGGAATGGGCCCCTTCAGACCACAATGGGCAAAGTGGGTTCCTAGACGTTCTTTGTGCTGACTTTGGGTCAGAGGAGCTTGCTTTCTGATCTCTGCTCTGCCTGGGCAGTTTTGGGCAAGTGATTCATTCTTTCTGAACCTCACTTTCCTCTTTTGTAGTAATCAAACCAGGTAACTAGATTTGGGAGCTTCTATGTACTAAGTGATATAGGCTTCATAAAAGCTTGATCTTATCATCACCTTGTTTAATGGGACTTGAGCTACAGAGAGGGTTAAAAAACACCCCTGTCACACTGCATTAAACTAAAGTATTCTGTGCTGGAACACCTAACACGTAGAAATGTACAATTTATAATCACATGCTTGGCTTCCAGATGACACTGAACAGAGAGCAATGATGCCCACAACTGAAGTCACCCTGCCCCCACCAGTGTCCATTGCTATTTTTGCCTGGTAACCTGTTTGAAGTAACCAAGAAACTAAAATCCCCTTGACTATGATAAGCAAAAGAGCTTTTTTTGAAGATCTACAATGAATCAAAAGTGTCACTGAGTGCATATAGTTTCAGCTCCATTTATGCTGCTGAAATTAAGCAACATGAAACTGTTCTCAGTTACAATCTCTCTTGTATGGATAACAAGTTATTAATTTCCTAATCTTCTCAAGTCCTTCAAACACTGGAAGAAGCTATTTTGTCCATATATAAAGCAACTCTGAGAGATAGATATTTCCTTCATTTGATATAAGATGACACTCTATTTTGTCTTTTTAAATGATCTTCCTGGTGAGGAGCTCTCAAGAATGCATTGTAAAATAAGCCAGGTAGGAGCTCAACTGGCAGTCCAGATACCTGTGGAGAATTAACTTGTCAAAATACAATCCAATTATTAGACATTCTCTCTTTGTTTCCTTCCTTCGTCTTGATATCATTCCAATTTTAGACCAAAACAGGAGACATGCAAGAGAAATGAGAGTTGGTAGCTCAGAGTCTGTCCTAGCCACTGCTGGACATATGAAGATTCATGCATTCTTACTTTAAACTGTACACAGATCATGCCTGCTCTTCTGCCTTCAGCAGCCTGGTGAGCTGGTGTTCAGTCAAAGAAATCTTTCACTCTCTGCAATGAGTGAGGGTTTCCAAGTTCTTGGTGGGGGAGTCCACATCATTAACAGTGCACCCCAGTTTGGCACCAGCCTACAGAATGTGAATGATCTGGTTTCTTAAGCATGAAACAGTACACTTCAACAACTTGCCTCTAGAACACTACATGTCATTCATCTGACAGAATTTTTATCTAATTAATAAAATATTAATAATTGGCTGATTTTGAAAACAATTTCAAATCAAACCTTAAAAAGGCATGTGGGTGAAGTAAGCCAGAAGATGAAGGATAAATATAGAATGATAGCACTTTTCTGAGGTACTTAGAATATACACCATATACACATGTAATACTCCAAGAACAAATACAATGGTCTAATAGGGTAGACCCTTCAAGCACTGTAGTTGTCAGCATGTACCGGGAAACAGAATTCAAAACAAGTGGAAGAGGAACAACACAAAGCCTTGACTATCCATTATATCATAAAGAAACTAGCAACAACAGAGACAATGGTTTAGAGTGAACAGGTATATAATCACCCTTTTACTACAAAGGCCTATAATAATGTCTTGGGGAGCTTATACATAGATACAGGTGAAGAATATGATTGGAAGACAGAGTCTTCAGTGGCAGCGTTTCCTAACAATGTGTTTTAATGCCTTAATCTTACGAGGTATAAAATAACCTCTCAGCTTCTCTGTCCACAGGAATTCTTGGATACAAAGGATGGACACCCTAATTTGACACCTTGGTGCCCAGTCATAATAGATACCATATTCAGTTTGCATTATGAAAATGTCTTGATAAAAGACTTTAATATACCTTTTTCTCTGGTTTATGTCCTTTATTAAGACTTGAAGCATATGATCATTCAGATCACTGAAACAGTCAACTGCGTAACACAGGACCTACTCATCGAACACATTTGAACAAATCAACATTTCATTTCTCTCCCTTTCTTTCTCTTTTCTCCCTATGTCTTTCCCTCTCCATTTTCTTCTTCCTCTTCTTCCTCCTCCTCATCAATTCAATCTATGTCAAATAAAACCCACACATTTTCTCTTTAGAAAAGGAAATTCTATATATAAGATGTAGCAGACAATACTACATAAGGTAGCCACCTACATAGATAGGCTTCATTAACACATTGCTTAGTACTCAAGATACAAAACCTATGTGTATCCTAAACTGCTCCAGCCATTCTCTAAGCCTAAAACCTTCATTTAGCAAGGCCCAACCCCATCACTGATGAAATGACTAGAAACTGGGAAACCTCCCAACTCTGACACACCAACCCAATCTCTTTTATTTAATTTATTAATATTTTTCTATTATTATGTATTATATATAATATTTATTAATATTTTACTATTTACTATATTTACTATAAAATATATTTTACTATATATAATATTTTACTATATATGCTATATTATTTTTACTGTATTTACCTATTTTTCTATTCTCCTCTCTCTTATCTTTTGCTCTCCCTTCTCCTCTTCTTGGTTTTTTTTTTTTTTTTTTTGGTTTTTGGGCCACACCCGGCAGTGCTCAGGGGTTACTCCTGGCTGTCTGCTCAGAAATAGCTCCTGGCAGGCATGGGGGACCATATGGGACACCGGGATTCGAACCAACCACCTTTGGTCCTGGATCGGTTGCTTGCAAGGCAAACGCCGCTGTGCTATCTCTCCGGGCCCTTTTGTTTTTTGTTTTTTTTTTTTCCTTCTCCTCTTCTTAAGCAATACATAAACTAATTATTTTTTTATTTTTTTTCTTTATTTAAATTTTATTTCTTTTTTAAATCAAGATACCATGATTTACAAAGCTGTAATAGTAGAGATGTTTCAGGCCTACAATATTTCAACACCTATTTCATAACTATTGCCCTCTTTTCCTCCACCTCCATTACCTTCCACTCACTCCTTAATTCTTTTTTTTAATATAATTTTTATTTTGATCATAGTGGCTTACATATTGTTGACAATAATATTTTAGGTACATATTTACATAAAATCAGGGGGGATTCCCATCCCCAAATTGTCCTCCCTACACCTCCGTTTTTGTCCTACCTCCCATTTCCTCTTCCCTCACCCCCAGGGTGGCTAGAATATGTGGTCCCCTCTGTATCCAACCCACTACTTAGTAGTCTTGCACCTGTTTGGTCTTGATGCCTCCCTTATCTCCCCCTCTAACTGTAGGCAGGACTAGCTAGTTCAAGTTGCGTGGTTTTGCCTGAAAAAGAGAAGATAAATAAACTGGGGTAAGAGTCTAATACTCCAAAAATGGGTGGAATCCTTCTAGAGGCTCTCATCATCGATTTGGGAGATGAAGGAGAGAAAGAAGGTGAAACACTCCACCAGTACCAAAAAAAAGTGTCAATTATCCAGTGAGGACTCCAGCTATATCGATAAGCACCACAAAAAACAGACAAAAAACAAAGCAAAAAAAAAAAAAAAAAACCAAAAACACGCCATGGTCTTGAAATAAGAAACATGGCATAGCACATAATGAAAGAAAAGAAAAGAAGAGAAAAAAATAAGTATAATTGGGGACAACGATTTCAATAATCACACCCAAACAGAAAAATCGACCAAAATAGATAAGTAAATAAAAATAATAATAACAATAATAAATGAAGGTAAAAAAATATATATGTATATATATGTATATATATATATATATATATATATATAAAATAACCAATGTTTTGTGCTTTTTGTATTTTTGTTTTTTTCCCTCCTGCCCTGGCACAGTAAATATTGGGGTCGTTCAAAAAGGAATTCACTTGGCCTAAGAAATATGGGGTTTCTCCTTCCTTAAAGTATACTGTCATGGGATCAGCTCTAGACTTTGCTCAGGATCATTTACTCTCCCGGTGGTGTTTTTTTTTTTTTTTTTTGGTGTGTGGAAGACTTCTGTTCTGTCCAGGGTGATACAATCAGAGCTCTGTGTTTAGAGGTCTCAGTATCTGCACAGATCCTGAGGTGGGACTTATGATGAAGTCAGTCTTTGTGATTCTAGAGGTTCTGTTACCTCAGTGTCATTTAATCCATCTTCTGTGGTTGGTGATCTTGGTCTTTGCACTGAACCTAGGATGGCACCTAGGATAGCGTCTTTCTTTGTGCTTCCAGAAGCCCCATTCTGTTACAGTTGTCTCTGCCGGATCTTTGGAACTGGGGATCATGATTATTGTGCAGGTCCTAGTTCAAACCCTAAACTAGGGGGTTTTTATTGGTCCCAAGATGTATACAGTCTGGTCGTGGTTCTAGCAGCCAGTCATCTGTAAATCACGATCTTGGCTTTTGGACCTACCGAACGGTGCCAAGTCTTCTGGTTTTGTCTTGTCATTAGCTGGTAAGGTAGGCTAATCTGCTCTAAGGTCAAGTTGTTCACATTTTCCTCGTTGTCAGGATATCATGTTAGAGCTGGCCCTTGTTGTTGACCCCGCAATATTAAGGCTGTCCCAGATGGAGTTTGTTTCCTGCAGCTGTTGATAAACTAATTATTTATATTAATTTAACCAGTCCTTAAGAGCTCTGACCCATCCTATCAGGGTCAGACCTCTAACAACATCTTAAGAATAGATCGTCATGGGGGCCGGGCGGTGGCGCTGGAGGTAAGGTGCCTGCCTTACCTGCGCTAGCCTAGGAGACGGACCGCGGTTCGATCCCCCGGCGTCCCATATGGTCCCCCAAGCCAGGAGCGACTTCTGAGCGCATAGCTAGGAGTAACCCCTGAGCGTCACCGGGTGTGGCCCAAAAACCAAAAAAAAAAAAAAAAGAATAGATCGTCAATGTATGTCTTTATGTGTGCATGTGTACGTAAAATGATGACTCCTCTATGAGAGCCAAACCAATATTGTAAATAATCTATGCCTATAGTGTATATAGCCACTCCTATGTACTATCCCTCCTCTCCCCCTTCAGAAATCCTATTATCCCTTCAACCCCCATTTCCAATCCTATATCCTGCCTTATTAATGCTCTTCACCCTCAGTTCTTGCCGCAATAAGCCATATCCCAACTCCCAAGCGAAGGGACACCCACTTTGCCCCACATTTTGTCCCCCGGCAAGAAACTACAACCAACACCCCTGCTGACTCATGCTCTGTGGCCCTCCTTCTCACCTCCCCAAAAGTGGACTGTTGCTTGATACTAAACTCAGCTCCAGAAGGATCCCCAGTGCAAGAACTCTACCCAAGCCCTTTCTGTCACAAATCATTTCTCAAACTCAACAAGACCAGGGTGTGTAATGAAAATGTGCCCTGGATTCCACCCCCCACAAGAATATCTCAAAAGACAATGGGGAAGCCTATATTTCCTTTATAAGTTTAAGACCTGTATAATTCTACCTCTTACTCTGTTTGTCCCCAAATGCAAGGCAGTCACCTGCATCACTGTGTTCCCTTAATTACTTTTTTTAAAATTCTTTTGATTTATTTTTTCCTTTACATGTTATATAGATGTGACTATATATATATATTTATTTTTTGTCTTTTTTTTTATCTGTTTTGGCTCTGCTTGGTACAAAACCTACAAGAAAAAGTCTTACCTGGAATAATAGCTTCGGTCAAAACCAGGGCACAGAATTGATGGATCCTGACACTCTCACCCCCAAATGCACCAGCAACATAATATAACATCATTTCTTCTTGCAAAGGCATACTAAAAAATGGGAAATTTTATATATAGAAACAAGCTCTTATAGGGATAAGAATTAATACATTTTACAATACAGGGCACCTCCCACCTTGAACATATGTCATGTGGATCCAACTTAGACTCCAATGGAATAGACACCACAAAAGGACCTAGGGGAGAGTAAAAGAATATGTACGGAGCCTGTAGTTATTCCCATGACAGTATACTTCAAGGGCAGAGAAATCCTGTATCTCTTAGGCCAAGGGAATTCCCTTTCTAATCTCCTCAATTTACTGTGCCTATGCAAAAAAAAAAAAAAATGAAGCACAAAATAATTATTTTACTTTTACTTTTATTATTATTGTTGTTTGGTTTTTTTTAATTTTTTTGTTTTGTGCTTGTTTTGTCTTTATTTTAGGACCGTGGTTATTGTGTGGTTGTTATCTTTATTACTGTGGTGCTTTTCGGGTTTTTGTTGATTTTCTTTCGTATTGTTGTTATGTTTTTTCTTCCTTTTCCCCTGTCTTCTCTTAAATTGATATTTATAGCCTCTAGAAGGACTTCTCCCATTTTTTTGCTTGAAACCACATAACTTGAAACATATTTTTCGGCCTCACAAATTAAGGGGGAAATAATGGAGAGTACCAAGACCAAACAGTCATATGAACATTGGGTGGAAATAAAAAATGGTCAGACTTAAACACCAAATCCAAAGCCAATGACAACAGAGTTGATACCTAATCTACAACAAGCTAGTCATAGAGGGGACCATTTATACTAGCAGCCTGGGGGTACAGGAGGGGATATGGGATGCATACTTGGAGTGGGGGTGGGAATGCCCCTGATTCAATGTCACTATGTGCCTAAAATATTACTGTGAAAGATTTCCAATCCACTTTGGTCAAAATAAAAATTATTATTAAAAAGAAAAGGCATGTGGGGATAGGGCCAGAATTTCCAATACCCTTACTGTTATTTAGAAAAAGAAAAAAGTTCCCCCCCAAGCCAGAGGCAATTTCTGAGCGCATAGCCTGAAGTAATCCCTGAGCGTCAAACAGGTGTGGCCCTAAAACCAAAAAAAAAAAGAAAAAAGAAAAAGAAAAAAGTTAAGCAGTATGTACTACAATAATGGAGAGCAGCACAATCACACATTTCAAGGAAACTTTATCCTGGGATTTTGTTTTTGCTGCAGCTTTTCTTATTCAAACCTTTGTCTCACATACAAGTCCCTGCTCTACTGCCTGGAGGTACAAACATATACTTTCTCAAATACTAAAACTAGCATAGAACCTATGCAAAATTAAAAAAAAAAAAGTCTAAATATAAAAATGTTAGAATTTGGGCCCGGAGAGATAGCACAGCGGTGTTTGCCTTGCAAGCAGCCGATCCAGGACCTAAGGTGGTTGGTTCAAATCCCCGTGTCCCATATGGTCCCCCATGCCTGCCAGGAGCTATTTCTGAGCAGACAGCCAGGAGTAACCCCTGAGCACTGCCGGGTGTGGCCCAAAAACCAAAAAAAAAAAAAAAAAGTCAGAATTTTATATCAAAAGGATTGATGTGAAATTTGGTTGAGTACTAAAGTTGAAGACCTAGAAGATGCTAACAATTAGGAAAGGGGTGCTTTCTAACTTTTGCCTAAGGCAATTTCAAAAACCTATGTCCTAGACTTTGGTTCACTTTTCCTGGAGAAACAGGTTATTTTGCATTTCTGACAAAAACTCAATTCCCAGAAAAAGACTTCCCCTGCTATCCTGTGTTTGCTTACTCCTTCTCCAAACCATAGAAGAAGAAAAAACTACAAAGCAAATAAATCATCAACTAGCAAGGCATTTTCTCTCTGGCCTGCCCCTGAGTATCACTTAGCTAATTCGTATTTGGTGAAGATGCATTCTGTTTCCATATGTGTGTGCTCTCACACATGCTGCAGATGAACAAGAGATTTCTCTGCACACATAGAAGCTTTCCAGGAAGACAGAGAAACAAGTCTGGTATAGATTTGGAAATTAACTCTCTTTCAACCACGTGGGAGATTGATGACCTGTTTATATTTGAAGTTCACTTCACTTGGAACTTTTTATTCTATTAGTGTTAACAACTGACATACTAACGATGTCTCCAGAGCCAACTATCAAGGAACTTGGAAAGACTCATATCAGAGAGGTTTAATTCTTCTCTGACTGCTTTTCTTTTGGCACCAGTTACATATTTAATATTTTATAATTCAAAGAAATCTTGGTAAATACTCTACTATGCTGTTTTATAGCTGTTCTGAATGATGTTCTACTTGGAACTTTCGGTACCATTTTCTGTAGATGAATCCAGTTTGTATTATCTTTAACCTAGTCCAAATACAAGTCAAAACTGACTTTGAAAAGACTTAACTTTCATTCCAGTGAAGTATTTTAAAACTTGTATTTATTTCTCTAATTTCTAAACACAGTTGGAATGCCTTTGGGAGAGCTCTAGTAGTTAGGGTCTGGCTGAAGCAAATGAAATGACATTATGCTGGCTGGAGTTCAGAATTTAACATTGTAGAAAAAAACATCCTTAGAGAGAGTTCAGCTGAAATAGTCAGGAATCTACATTCACAGGACCATCAAAGGAACAGAGAGCCAGGTCTGGAGAGCCCTGTTGTGTGGTGGCCCCAGGGAGGAAAAAAATACCAGTGATCTACAGGAATATTGGCAGCGATCAGAAGAAATGCTTTCTTGGGGCTGGTGTTGCAGGATTTTTCACCTATGTGCAAAGGGACAAAAGAAACTGATCTCTGGCAGGGACATTGCTACATCAAACACAACTTCAAGCGACTGCTTAAAATAGGTCTCTGCAGTTCCTCTGTGTCCTGATTTATAGGCAGTGGGAAGGAAACAGTGGAGATGGCTTCAGCCCAGCGCCTAGCCTACAGAGCTGGAACAGAGCAAGCCTCAAAAAGAAAAAAAAAAAACTGTCTATGTGGTCTATGTCAGTGAACCATCAGGATGGCCCAGCATGTGTGTAACAAATAGTGTATCAATGAACGGGGCTCTATTAAGGCCCGCAGGATGCTGCTGACTGGCTATAAGGCTCTTTTACCTGTTGCAAGTTCATAAAAGGGTAGGGGTCTGAGCTGGGCAGCTCTGAAAAGGCTAATAAGGGTCAGGTTTCCCCCAAAGATGAGCTACTTAGGTTTCTTCCAGGCCATAGGTTGCAAACTGAGATCAAGCACAGAGACTGCAGGCTGATTTATACAGGGAATTTTGGGGTCCTGCCTGCATTCTGGCAACCTTCAGGTGAGGCAGGAACTCAAGGATGGAAGGCAGGGAGAGCTGCCTCAGTCTCTCCAAGATACAGAAAACTCTAGACTTCATAACGACAGATAAGAGCATTTTTATTGATTTGCCCAAAAAGAACTTTGAGAATTCTTAGAAAATAACAAAGTATTAAAGTAATAGTGGTTTAAATAGCCATGATTTTAAGTGGTAAAATTAGTTGAACTCTGAGAAAATAATTGAGAGGTTATAGGAAGAGGCATACCTATTTAGAGAATTTGCTGGTGAAGATTTCAAAGGGTTATTGTGTGTTTTTGTTTTCAGTAATAACAGCTCTATCAGAAGCAATGTAAACTATGAATAGAAATAATAATATGGAGTAATCCAGTCACAAGAAGAATGTTGAAGCTCACAGTCTTATTTCTTTTTGGTCCAATTTTAGATTTTTCTATAAAAGAGAAATAACAGGGACAGTGGTTTTAAAACAACTTATTTTTTTCTCTAAAAAACATTTACTTCATAATTAGAATTTTCAGTTCAGTACAAAGAAGTAATATAGATGTAGAAATGTTTGAAATTCCGAACTGGTTCATAAATATCTTGCTAAGGATTAAGCCTCTCTCCTTGGGAAATTTCTCCTTAGGAAATTTCTCTCTCTCCTTAGGAAATTCTGGAAATAAGTAAAACTTTGGTATTTGGATACTTTAGAGTTTGGAAACTTCTCTTTACAGCTCTCTGGAAATATGTAAAAAAAAATTGGAGCTTGAAAACTTTTCTTTTACAGATCTCTGAAAGTAAATAAATGTTGGAGCTTAGATAATTTTACTTCCTCAGTGCCTAATGTTGGGTAAAGTAACACAGAAGATAATTCAGTGGTGAGATCATCTTTTTTTTTGTTGTTGTTTTGTGGAGGTAGTTTAGTTAGAAGGTCCTCTGAGGGTCAGGATAGTTGAATGGGCATTCATAGAAGCTAAAGCTTTGTACTAGCTGTTTGGAAATCTATGACCAGGTGCTGCAAATAAGGTTCAAGCTCATTCATTCTATTTCAGTTCAATTCAATACCTATTTCTAGAAGAGGATGTAATCACAAAGAGATATAGAGTCATGTACTCAATAATTCTGAACTAAGATTCTCTGCAGATAAGTGGAATTGACTATATTTACTTCTTTTCTGCTTTAAAAAATGTTCTTGCATTGAAAGCCTTAATTCTGGAAGGAGTAAATTTGCCAGGGTTAGCTAATTCTGCATGGTTGCCTACAGCTCTCTGCGAATTAAGCACACTAAAGACATATAAGCCAACTAAGAAGAGTTAAGACTTCTGTCTTCTTCAGACTCTCACACAAAGCCAGTGAGTGTTCCTACTGCCTTAAGTCAGCTGATGATCAGGGTCCAGACAACTTCCCTCCAAAAATTTCAAGCTCTGCAATCCTCTAGTCAGCATTCCTCCCCTCCCATATCCCATTCCTTTCTGAGAAACCCCATTGATAGGCTTTAAACTGGGCTCTCTCCACTCCAATTTTACCTTCTAATGGGCCCTAATGCTTTTCCCATGTAGCTCTTTATAACTAGTCTAGATATATATATCAACTTTTTTCTTTCTAACCAACATTTCCATGTCTACTGTCTTTTATTCATATTATAACACATATCAGGTACATTTTTAAGACAAAAGGGCTAATACTCATGCAAGATTGGACTCATGACTTGCTGACCAATTCTGAAGATACCTAACATGTACATCCAGAAGCTGCAGCTCCAGTGTTGGGGTTGGGTGCATCAGGAATATGGAAGTAATTCGGCTAAAGCATGTAAATAATAGAGTAAACAGAACTAAGAAAATCTGGGAAGCAGAAACAGGACAAGAAAGAGCATTTTACTAAAGATACACTAACTTTGTGAAGCAGCAGCTCTGATTCTAGACATTTTTCATAAAGAACTTACAAGATTGTACAAATATCCCTGGAAATATTTTTATATTACACAATATTTATAAGAGAACAAAGAAATCATCCTCAATATGTAGTGTTGAATTTGTGAAGCATGTAATGAAATAAGTAAATGATAAATTATTTGTAAATTTTCTGTTACAGTGTTTCACATCATATGAAAGGGAATATAATAGCATTGCCCATTGAAAATCAGATATTACATGTTTTATGACATAATACATTTTTATAAAATGAACAGACAACTAAATAGAATCTAAAATTGGAGCTATCTCTTGTTCGCTGCACGTAGGTTATATTGTCCCTAGAGTACAACAGAGAGTGCCTAAGTACCAAGTGATTTCTGTAGAATGGACAAAGAGATGTTCTTAACCCAGAGGCCAGATAATCCTACAATTAAAGGCTTGAAAATGGTGAGGAATCAACACACACCAGGCATTTTGACCTTTGTACAAAAAGCATGAGAAATTTATTTCCAAATTTCACCTGCTGGTGAGTGAGATGTTCCAGGAACAGATACCCTGAATTAGAGATGAGGCTGATGGCTCCAGGTAATAGAACTCCTCCTAATCCCATCCACAGGGGTGTTATTAGGCCCAGGCAGAAAAGGACAATGCTATGGTGATTCTCCAGTTGGTGGAGAGAACTCATAATTAGCAACAGCAGGGTTTCCAAGAAAGGAGCCAGAAAGAGAAGGAGAAATAACACATCAACAAGGGGTAAAAACAATCCACTCAGAGATCATCAATCCCTTAATAGCCATGGGATAATAGTACTTGCATTAAATGCACTTTAAAGTGAATCAATGCCAGGACTATGATAAAAAATGGAATAATTGTGAGAAGGTAAACATAAAGCATGCAACCTTTACTTTGTCTTGAAGGAAAGATCAATATTGATCAATTCATTACAAGACAATATCCATTTTCATTAGAAAGATGTTTTTTCCACTAATTTAAAGACCACACTTGTAGTGCCTGACCATTTTCAATCCTTCAAGGATGCCCTGAGGAACAAATATGTCAAAGAAACTCAGGTTCATTTGAAACAAATGCTTAGAACATACGTGATGCATATAACAAACCATGTGGTATTTTTATAATTATGAAGACTTTTCATTAAAATGCAGGAACCCCAAATTTTAATCTGCTATATCCACAAGGCTGCTTATTTTTGACAAATAACTTGCAACAATTTCATAACGTAGGGTTCAGAAACCTCATTAGACCACATGCATGGTACAGCTGAAGCACACGATGTTTCCAAGGGTTTGTGAAAATGTAATTAGGCAAACCACAGGCATCTGCAAATGTGGCACTTTTGTTCCAAAAGGGTGGAATCTCAAGTTGTCCTAGAGCTTTCACGGGGACAATTTGCTCTGTGTCAGCGAATCAAATACACACCTAAGATGTTCTTTTAGCTTTTGAACGAGAAAACATTAACAAACACATAAATCAAATGAGAATGAATAGTTTAGACTACAAAATGGGAGCATAACCTTTTCCAGGTCTTAATGGATCCTTGCAAGATGTGTCTGCAGAACTGAATGCAAATTCTAAGCAAAAATCACAACTTCTGGATGGCACACATTCTTTCTGCTCCTCCCATAAACAGTCAATGAAGCAGTGATGGTGTAAGTAGTGAGCCCTTTAGTAGGTTTTAGTTCTACATATTGGAGAAACAAAAAATAATCATAATTGACAAATAAGATGTCAAGACTGTCTAAACAAGATTTGTAGAATAAAAAGTCCAGTTCAAGGAAGCCAAGAGAACTGTCCTGGTAGAGAAATACTAAAGACAGCCTTTGCCACCTGAGTTTGGACTGGGGACATACAACCTTGATCTTTGAAATATTAGTTAATATTCCTGATTATCAGTATATTCTGTAAAATCATTATGGAAACACTTTCCTTATGGTGTTTTAGTGAGGAGAAAGTAACATAGAAAGATGATTTCAAGAAGTAGTAACTGATGATGTCTTCAAATTAAAACACATAAACACTATTTGACCTTGCTTATGCTTTATATGTCTGTTAACATTAAGATCCCGTAGGCCCAAAAGGAAGCTGAAATATATATTAAAATTTGGCCTTTTTGAAGTAAAGAAAAGGGCCACAAATACAATTTTAAAAATGAAGAACAAGTAAGGTTAAATCAACAAACTCATCAGTATTTCAATGAGAACTATGGGCCTGCTTTTGGTGGGCTGTAGTTTGAGGTCCCTTGCATGAGACTGAGAGGAGGAGTCGAGCCACTGAAGGAGAGGAGTCAGAGAGGTGTGGTGAACATTCTACAGATGTGCAGTGCAGGCCAAGGATGAGTCTGCTTCTAAGCAGGATAAGCAGTAACAACAAAAACAATTGGAGGGCAAATAAAATGTCCTGGGCAGGCAGCAGGTGGTCAGTGAGCTGTAGTTTGAGGAACCCTGGTTTAGGCTCACCAAGTTTGGTAGTATATTATGTAACTTTCCCATCAGATCTTATGTGAGTCATATTACTGGGATTGACAATACTATGAAATCTTTCAGTTTTAAGGATTTATAGATCTTAAGTAAATTTGGTGATTGGCAGTTGGATAAGGTTAAGTGGTGGAGCTGTGCCATTTTTATCAGAGGATGTACAGTGTGGCACTGAGATGTTATGTTTCATGCAAAAAGGGGAATCTAACCTTACCATTCTCAGAATTCCACAGAGGTATTAACCTGGACAAGACTACTTGGGAAGTATTGGTAGTCATTATTTTCTTTTGGAGGTTTGTAGAGGAGAAAGATAGTTTTTCTACCAGGAAGATGACAGGTGTGGGTGGAGGCTGCTGGGTTTTCCAGTGGCAGGGTGGATATGTAAGGGCTGTAACCAATACCATTCCAAAAAATAGTCCTGAAGTTTTTAGCCCAATAGTCTGGTCTCACCTGAGACCAGCTCATCTTCAGCTGCTCATCTTTCTTGAGTTCAGTCATGGAACTTGTTCGATTCTGTCAGAGTGTGTAGGGTGTGGAACTGGGATACTGTGGTTCATGCAGAAACGGGGAATGCATTTGAGAATGCACTCTGAGAATTCCAAAGAGGTATCAGCTCAGGACAAATTACCGTTATTTTTCTTTTAGAGCTCAGTAGAGGAGCCAGGCTGGTTGTTTTGTTGTTATTGTTTTTGTTTTTTTGTTTGCCAGGAAAATGAATCAAAGTCAAGATCTTGACTTTCAAATACAGAATAATAAATTTGGAAAGAAGACAGAATGATTTTAGAAAAAAGTCATTATATTACTTCCTTTTATTTCCAGATATAACTCTTCTGAAATGGAGGTGGGGAAAGGTATCAGCAAAGAAACAAGGGGATAAGATATTATTATTGGTGCATTGGTGCAATGATTCTTTTTTTTCATATTTTCTTTTTTTATTTATTTATTTATTTTTAAAAAAATTTTTTTATGATTCTTATACGGGATAGTGATGACAATGATAGAACCAAAGGCTGGGAACTATGAATAGAGGGGTTTGGGATGTCTGTGTAGACAGGGCTAAGAAAGATATAGACCTTACTCCCCTTAGCATCTTTCCTTTTGTGCATATACATCATTAGTTGTATAGATCTAGGATAGCTTACTTAGTCTTATGTGCCCTAAAAAAGGGTGATTTTGGAAATGGATGGATAGGAAAGTACGATACTTTCCTTGCATATAGCCAATATGGATTCTATTTCAGCAGTTCACATGGTTCCTTGTACATTTCTAAAAGTAGTCTTTGGGCGCAGAATGAGAAATAAGCTCTGAGTGCTACCAAATGTCCTCATATAAAAACAAACAAACAAAAAGTTAACTGGATCGTTCTCTTTTCCAGAAGAAGGTTGGCTAAAATAAGAGAGAGGGTCACAGAAGTGGTAGAAAACCCAGAGAAATGTGTTATCAAGGGTTCCAGCATGATAAGATGCCTATGGTCACATACTACCTCAAAGGGAAAGAGAGAAAAACATCAACATCTTGAAATGTTAGAGAAAAGCTATAATTACTGAAGATTATATTTTCTGCCCTAGGGCATAATGGAACTTGAAATGGAGGTGTATTAGACAAAAATGAAACTTGCTCTTTATGTGCCTATTATATATCCTCTGAATACTAAGTAAATATATAGGAGGGGGTATAAATTCTATTATCAAAGTATATAGAGCTTAATCAACCACCAAAAAATTCTACTACTTTACAAACCATACTATAAAGCCATCCTTATCAGTATGCTTTCTAGAAATAATAACTTTTCTCATTCTTCAGAGCTGCAAGGGTTCCCTGAGGACATGGCTCAAGTACTGAAATGCTCATTGCCTCTCTGCCCACTGGTGCTCCTCATATTGTAGTTATAGTCCCCCTAGAATCCTGCTTCAACTTAGCCCCTTTTTCTTCAGCTCTTCTATAATAATCATGGGACTTGGTTTTCTTCCTCTCCTCACATTGGCATACATTAGAAGGAATAAATTCTGGAGTCACAAAGTCAAGTGCGCATAGAACCAGAGAGATAGCACAGAAGTTAAGGGTTTTTGCATTGCATGTGCCTAATCCAGGTTCAATCCCCAGTCCCACATACGGTCCCTTGAGCACTGCCAAGAGTGATCCCTGAGCATAGACCCAAGAGTAAGCTGCTGCTGCATATACCCCTTCTACCTCCAAAATCATAAAAAAAAAGTCAACTGTATAAGAATTAAACTTTAAATTTTCAAAACTGAACTTAGTGCTTGAACTGCCTTTTTTTTTTGCTGATAGCTGTCATTTTCCTGTTGCTGCCAAATGAATGTAGACTACATGTCGATTACATACATCCAAATGTATGTAGACTGCAAGAAACACTGTTTCTTGTTCTATTTGGGATAAATAATTCAGGATGTTTTCCTTTAATTTACCTTTTCCTATGGGTAATCTAAGACTCAACTAGGCATTAGTGAAAGGAATGCTGCTTGCCTACAATGTATTACATATACTGTTCATGGTAATGTTAAATTATATACTTCAAACTCCCCCCCCCCACCATTCAGCTCTATTCTGCTTTGTCTGCTATGTAATATTCCATGATTCTATTGGGCTTTGGGCTTTTGTGCTCTCTCTCTCTCTCTCTCTCTCTCTCTCTCTCTCTCTCTCTCTCTCTCTCTGTTTCTCTCTCTCTCTCCTTTCTCTGCACCCATAGCTTTGTCCACACCACAAGGCTTTTTAATAGTTTCTGATGATTAGTTTCTCCTTATTCTTTTAGGAATTTTAGTAACCTTTTAGATGAACATTCAAGTTTAGCTTTTTCCAGTTTACTCTGAAAAAAAGAACAGTGGTGCGAGGTTGTTTGGATTGCACCCAGCTGTGTTCAGGGATTCTTCCTGGCTCAGGGATCACTCTGGTGGTGCTCAGGGACTATATGTGGTGCCAGGGATCAAACAAGGACAGCCACATGTAAGGCAGAAGCTTAGTGTCTCTGATTTCTGTGAGAACAAATATTTTGAGGAAATTATAAAATTATATAATTGATTATCCTCTCTCATGTTTCTGAATTTTTGAAAGACTTAAAGCTGAGAAGAGAAATATATTCAGCTCCTTTCTGCTAACACCTTCTAATCATTTCTACAAGTCCCAGTTGATGGTAGACTGGATAGGTAGATGTTTGTTTACTTTAAGCAGAGTTGTCATCTCAATCAATACTCAGCCATTCCTTCTATTCTCAGTGGACTGGTTCTTATCTCTTTCCTTGGATTGTAGCTCATAGTATGAAGATGAGACCTTCCATAGGTATTTTATAGCTTCAATGTTTGAATCATAACTCTCTAGAAGTTTTCTTTCCATCAGCTTCTTGAACTTTTTTTTTTTAAGATAGGAACTCTAACAAGATATCATTATGCACTCTTTCCATCTTATCCCAGTTCTTAGGACTAACAAACTCACTTATCAATCCTTGTCTAACACCTCATCTTTATAAAAGTTTTAATTGTAAATGTGGTGTTGTTCTGACTGAGTTCTCTGCTTAAATGTGTAACGATCTCTTTTGAGAGGTCTAGTCCTTTGAATCTTGCATGTTGTAGAGGCCATAAATATTCTTTAGAAAATGCTGGAACATTGTGCCTCATGTCAAAAAAAAAAAAAAAAGCAACTAAGAACTAATTAGAGAAAAATTATCCAAGCAAGTAACCTCTAGAGCTAAGCATAATTTTTCTGTCCTCATAGACTCCAAACTGCAATTGAATAAGAATTATTTTAATTATCATTCCAAAAAAGCTTCAGTCCTAGGATTAAGAGCCAGAGATAACATCTGATATTCGGGCTACTGCTATTGCCCATGTGCTGCTTCACCCTGGAGGCTAACAATAGATGTAATTTACCCTGAGTTTGACCCATGGGTTCTCATATAAATAAATGATGCCATTGTAATAGGGTGACTATCAAAGACATCTTAGTAACAACTGTGAGGTGATGCCAGCTAAGACCCATGATTATCAATTCATCTTTCTTTGCACGATTTTATGAAATCAAGTAGTTTTTCTATTTTTAAGCAAAAGCAAGATGTAACTCATTATAATTCTTTATAGATTTGTATCAGGGTGGGCTTATTTTAACTATTCTGCTCAAATAGAATCATTATTGTACAAAAATCCAATGAATATCTTGGAAAAGAACAAAAATAATGGTTCTTATGTTATTTTATTTCTTCTTAGAGAGACTTCCTTTTGGAATACAGAAAAACTGGTTTTGAATATGTCTCACCTACTGGACTATATGGAGGAAATAAATGCCAACCATTTATTGTGTATTGTGACAACCAATCCCTGTGGCCATTTCAAGTTCTATTATTCTACAAGTAAAACCATTTTTTAAGATTCTATTCAAAAAGATTTTAGTTTGCTTATGTTTAAATTAGCATAGGTAGTCTTTAAAGAGCTATCACTCAACAATCTTTATTATTCTCATAACTCTCCAATGAAATGGACAGATGTATCCTTACAGTTAGGGTTGAAAAATATAAATCTGTGTTCCAGGTAATTTAATGGCTTGTATCAATGGTTAAGGGCCAGAACCCTCACTACAAATCAGTTCTTTGAGTTATAGCACAATCACCTTATCATGTGTACTGTAAAGAGGATCATATTTGTTGTTAGAAGAAAGACTTGCTTTTAAGCCTGGAGTTGCTACTTCTTAAATTCATAATTGCTTGTTTTACTTGGCTGTTGTGGTACTACAATGAGCACATAAATATAAAATAATACATGAACGTGAACTATTATGCATGAATACATACAATCTGGCCACATTGAAGATATGAAAAGACATCCCACTTATACTTTCACAAATATCAGTTATAGTGTTTTTATACTAGTTAATCTCAAAGAGGAAAAGGCATTTTCTGGAGACTCATCTGTTGTATCAAATGTTGGTGAATATCAAATGGTGGTAAAGGTTTTGCTAGTATCTAGCAAGTAGAGAACAGGAAGATATTGAACATCCACCAATACATGGGCCACTACAACAACAACAACAACAACAAAAACCACACTAAATGTTGAAAGTGAAAACACTTTCTCTGAAGGGCATTCTTAACCTTAGATCTATTAACTCATAGGTGAGTTGTGATGATACATAAACTCACCCTTTAAGTATTGTGTGGTTGACATGAGGCAAATAATCATGAGTATCAATCTATTCTCAAAGAAATATCCGAGGAGTGACTCTAATTTCTTTTTTAATTCTTGTGCCCAGACCCTGATTTCTCTCTGGGTCACTGTGATAGTCTATATTTTTTCCTCTACTATTGACGTGACATAGGTCACTGCCTCTGTTTATTCTCTTTTTTAAAAAAAATATTTATTTAAACATTATGGTTACAAACATTTTGTATTTGAGTTTCAGTCATAAAATATACACACATACCCATCACCATCACCATTACAACCTTTCCACTACCAACATCCCCCCAACTCCCTCTCCCCCACTCCCTACCTGTCTTTAAGATAGGCTTTCTATTTCTTTCACTCACTAACATTGTCATGATAGATGTTGGTATAGTTTTTTCTCTAATTGCACTCACCACTCTTTGTGGTAAGCTTCATATCGTGGGCCAGTCCTTTCAGCCTATGTCTTTATTATTTCTGGGTATTATTACAATAATGTCTTTTATTTTTCTTGAACCCCATAGATAAGTGAAACTATTCTGTGTCTATCTCTCTCCCTTTGGCTCATTTTACTCAGTATTATAGTTTCTATGTCCATACATGCATAGAAAAATTTTATGACTTCATTTTCCTTGATGGATGTGTTGTATTTCATTGTACCGCAGATTTTTAACCATTCATCTGTTCTTGAGTATCTGGGTTATTTTCAGATTCTGACTTTTGTAAATAGCCCTGAAATAAATAAACATAGGCATGCAGAGGGCATGCTTTATTATATTTTTGTATTACTAGGGTATATCCCTAGGAGTGGTATTGCTGGATCATATGGGAGCTCAAGTTCCAGTTTTTGGAGGAATCTACATATTGTTTTGCAGAAATGCTAGACTAGATGGCATTCCCACCAGCAGTGAATGAGAGTTTCTTTCTCCCCATATCCCAGCCAGCACTGATTGTTATTGTTTTTCTGTGATGTGTATCAGTGTCTGTGGTATGAGATAGTACCTCATTGTTGTTTTAATTTGCATCTCCCTAATATTAGTTATGAGGAGCACTTTTCATATGCCTTTTGGTTCTTTGTATTTCTTCTTTGAGGAAGTGTCTATTCATTTTTTCCTCCCCTTTTTTGATGGTGTTAGATGATTTTGTTTTTTCTTGTTAAGTCCTGTCAATAACTTGTATATCTTAGATATTAGCCCTTTTATCTGATGGGTATTGGGTGAATTGTTTCTCTTATTCCATGGGTGGCTTTTGTATTCTGTGACTATGTTCTGATTCTAGTGCTACCCTTCTTAATACTCAGTAAAGTTGCTACTTACACAGTTTTATGTTTTCAAACTCTTTGGAAGAATTTTTTTAACTTTTGAAAGTATGCATTTTAGTATAGGCTATTATAAACACAAAATAATGCCAAAATAGAACATGAATCCTTTCCTGGCCTATACTCTTATGGAAAAAATTATAAAATGTATAACTACTTTTAATTAAATGCACGAGGCAGATAAGATCAGGAAACTAGTCATTGCTAATATATATGAAATTAGGGATAATTACAAGAAATATACATATCATGTTTCAAGGAAACAGGAATAAAAATGATTATATAAGAGGATATATAATTGATTAAAGATAGATTATTTATTAATATATTGTATTTATCTTTTTTAATTTTTATTGTGACCAAAGTGCATTACAAATCTTTTACAATAATATTTAAGGTACATAGGGGCATTCCCACCACCAGTGATGTCCTCCCTCCACCCCTTTTCCCAGCATGCATCCCATTCTCCCTCCATTATCCCCCCAGAATACTAGTGTATCTGGTTCCCACTTGTACAGCTTGCTGTGGCTTAGGTATAGATTTGTTTGTCCTTGACTTTGGGTTTGATGTTCAGGTCTGATCATTTTTTATTTCTACTAAATTTTCATGAGAGTGTCTGGACCTGGTACTATTTATTTTCTCCCTCAATTTATGAGGCTGAACAAGATAATTAAATCAATGTAGTTCTGTTGGAAATATAAAAAAAAAGGAAAAAGGAAAAGAAGAAAGAAAGAAAACAAAACAAAAACTAGAAGGGGTCCTTCTTGGTGTTATAAATATCAATTTAGAAGATGAAAGGGAAATAGGTAGCAAAACAAAAAAACATTAACAAACAAAAAACAAAAAAATAACAAGAAAATACAAAAAATAAAAACAAAAAAGAAAGCAAACAAAAACAACAAACAAAAAAATCAAAGCCAGCAACTAAAAAGAAAAACAAAAAAAGTCAGTAAAAGCTAACCAGCAACTACATTAAAAAGTTTGTGCTTGTTGTTGTTGTTGTTGTTTTTCTTTCTTTTGCAATGGCATAGTGAGTATTCGGGAAGATAGAGAGGGAATTCCCTTGGCATAAGAGATTTCAGGTTTCTTCACCCTTGAAGCATACTTTCATGAGAACCACTACAGGTTCCATACATGCTCTTTTTCTCTCCCCAAGGTCTTTTTATAGTGCCAGGCATCTTTCCACTCAGTTGTGGATGATATAATCAGGCCTCTCTAATTTCATATCTTGGTATTTACACAGGCCATAGGATGAAGCCTAGATATAGTCTTTATAGTTCTAGAAGTTCTGTTTTATCACTGTTGTTGTAATCAGACTTTTATAATTGGTGGTCTCGGTTTTTGCACAGATCCTAGGGCAAAGCCTGGAATCAAGTTTTTAAATTGTAATTCCAGAGGTTCTATTCCATCATAGTTATAACAGTCAGACTTCTCAGATTAGAGATCTTGGTTTTTGTACAGATCCTAGGCCTAAGCCTAGGCTAGGATCTTTTTTATTGGTCCCAGGGTAAGTACTGCCCAGTCTTGGCTGTCAATGTCAGTCTTCAGTTGTTGGTAATCTTGGTCTTTGCATAGGTCAAAGGGTGACGTGTCTTCTGCTTTCATCTTACCATTAGGACGTTCTGCTCTTGGATCAAGTTATTGCCGTTTCCTCTTTGTCAGGATGTCATATCAAAATTGGTGTAAGTTGGTGCTAGAGAGGTATTAGGAATTTCCCAGGGGGAGTTTTGTTCTTGGTGCTGTTGCGGGAAACAGTGTTGATTCTATGTCTGAGGTCTAACTCTCAGGATTAGATGGTCACTGCCAGGTCATATGGAGTCTAAGTTGGGTCCACATGACACATGTTCAGGGTGGGAGGCATAAAATGTATGGGACATACCACAGACCTATGTTACAGTTCCCATCATCAAACATTTTTTTTGCAAATCACTACTTCCTTTTTCTTTTCTTCTTTCTCTCTCTCCTCTTTTTCACTCTACTCCTTCTTTCACTCTCTCTCCTTTACTCTTCTTCATCAATTCAATCTATGTTTAATAATGCCTCGCTGTCAGTTGCTTCTTAGGAAAAGTACCTATAAGATGCAGCGAATAATACTATTAAGGGTAGTCACATCTTATAGTCCTCACCACCACACTGCTTAGTACTCTAGATGCAAAAACTGTGTTTATCCCAAAAAGCTCCAGCAACTATGTAATCCTGAAATCCTTACTTAGCAAAGCCCATCACTGTCAGTGAGAAAAAGCCTTGAAAGTGGAAAACCCTCTAACACAGATGCACCAGCCCAATCTTTTTAAACTTATTTTACAGTATTTACTTATTCTTCTTTTCTCTTCTCTCTTAGCTTTTGTTTTCCCCTCCTTTCTCTCCCAATCAGTATATCAGTCAATTATCTTTTCTTAACTCAATTATTTCTTAAGAGCTCAGACCCAGCCTATGAGGGTCAGGCCTCCAACAACAACCTAGGAATAGAACACTAATGTTTGCCTTTATGTGGGCATGAGTTTGTAGACAGTAAACTCCTCTCTGATTGCCAAACCCAAAATGTAAACAATCCATGCCCAAGGAATATATAGCCCCTTTTATATATTATCCCTCTTCCTCCCTTCAGAAATCCCTCTATCCTCTCATCCCCCAACCCTGATTCATTATCCTTCCTTATTTAACTCTCTTTACCCTCAGTTCTTAACCTATTAGGTACCTAGACTAACCTCCTGCCCCAATAAACCATCACCCAGCTCCCAAAGCAAAAGACACCCTCTCAGTCCCACACCTCGGCAAGAAACTACAACCAACACTCCTACTGACTCGAGCTTTGTGGTCCTTCTTCTCACCAACCCAAATGTAGACTGTTGTATGCTACATTTCAGCTCCAGAAGGACCCCCAGCCCAAGGACATTACCTGATCCCTTATGGCTGCAAAATCACTTCTCTAACTCAACAAGACCACTAAGTGTGATGAAAATGCTCCATGGATTTCAGCCCCACAAGAATATCTCAAAAGACTTAATGGGGAAGCCTATATTTTCTTTATATGTTAAATACTCTATAACAATTTCTCCTAGTTTTTATATTCTCAAGTGTAAGGTAGCCCCTTAAACACCTTCTTTTCTTTAATTCCATTTTTTTATTCCTTTCTATTTATTTCTTTTAGTATATACTCATAGATTAATTTTCTTTTCTCTTTAACTTCACCTGGTTTAGCTCTGCTTGGCATGAATACATATACTAAAAAGTCATGCCTTGGATGAAAGCTCAGGTCAAAACCAGGGCACACAAAGATTCTGTAGCCTGACATTCTTACCCCAAATGCATCAGCAATATAATACAGCACCATTCCTTTTTGCAAAGGCATACTAAAAAAGGGGGATTTTATGTATAAAAACAAAATATTCTTTTTTTTTTTACTTTTTTAAGCCTTTAAAATCTTCACAGCTATCCTTGGATTTAAGCAAAGCAAATTTATACTCATTTTATGGTAAAAAATCAACATGAGACTACACAATCTACCTAAGAATCAACTAGTAGTAATATGGCAGAGCTTATTTACAGTTCTTTTAAATGCTGTTACTAGCACATATTGTACATATTTTTTGCATTTTAAAAAATATTTGTTTTGGGTTGCATTTGATGATCCTCAGCTCAGGAACAACTCCTGACTCTTTGCTGAGAGGTTGCTCCTGTCTGTGCTCAGTGGCCATGTGGTGCCAAGGAGCAAATCCAGACCTTCATGTGCTCCAGGCCATTGGTTTGAGTTTTATCCCAATAGCCACCATTGAGTTTGTTCAAAGGATAAACCAGAAATTTCCCACCTGGGAAGAACACATTCTTATAATCACATTTTCTATATATTCTTGGTATGTTTTAATTTCTCCTCAACCAATATTTAAATAAAATGAATAAGATAAAGAAAGATAAAAGGGAAGATCTCTCAGAAAATGGAGTCAGCTCAGCTGAGATCAAGAACAGAGGCAGTTCTGGGAGGGAATCATAGCCAACCTCTTTTGCCTTCTTCCAAAAAGAGGCAGAATCCTGGAGTTTTCTCTGCTATTTGGTGTGAGAAACAGACTCTTAAAAGGCAACAATAGACTTTTTCCAGTACATTTTCTCCTGTGTGCTTGCTTACTTATATCCTAATAATCTTATCTACGTTGTGTCATTTGATATCACTGTATACTGTCTATGGTTTTCCTACCCCAAATCCAGAGCTGACTTCCTAGAAGAAAAGGAAGCCCTGCTGAAACCAATAATCACTTTTACACCTTCTGACCAAATGACAATTAGACAAATGTCAGATTAAGAAAAAGTCAGTACTTTGCTAAAGCAATGGTTCTTAACCTGGTAAACTATGGCCATTTATGTAAGTCTGATGTAGCATGATTCTTCTTAGAATATGTGACCCCAAAGAGGTATAATAATGCTTTCTTAGGGGCCGGAGAGATAGCACAGCAGTGTTTGCCTTGCAAGCAGCCAACCTAGGACCTAAGATGATTGGGTTCAAGTCCTGGCGTCCCATATGGTCCCCTGTGCCTGCCAGGAGCTATTTCTGAGCCTATAGCCAGGAGTAACCCCTGAGCACAGCTGAGTGTGGCCCAAAAACCAAATAATAATAATAATAATAATAATAATGCTCTTTTAAATGGTGTTAATATTCTTATAATGGTTATATATTTATAATATTTTATAATGGTGTTATATTTTTATAATATTTTATAATGGTGTTATATTTTTATAATATTTTATAATGGTGTTATATCTTATACTATTTTTGTTGTAAATATTTTTATTAATACCCAAGAAATTACTTAAGCAAGCAAGTACTTCTTTGTCCCTGCATTTTGTAATATTTTCCCATAAGATCACAAATAAACACTAGCTTTTTTCTACTTAACTTTCCAAATTACCCTTCTATATTTTTTTGGCAGTTGGTGGAAGTAAGATAGAAGAGAACAGTTCAGGATGATTTTCAGACAAAATACTTTATTTTAATGGATATGGTCTGTTAAATTTTAATACATTTTTCTTCTCTAATATCTATGCATTGAACATGTCCAAAATACAAATAGATATTGCTGGTGTTATTGCCTAGTTTATATTGTTTCCAGTGGTGCATGATTACTATGAGTGAAAATGACCTGTTCTTCTTTTCTATATTATGACTATTATTCAAAACTGTCTTGAATGTAGATTATAATCCTTACTTTCCATCTTATTTGGGATTATTTAGGTCCACAACCAAGCTTCAGTCTCAGAACATAAATGAAGTTTACTGCAAATGATACCGTTATAAAACCTGTTAAAAGGCCTCTTAATGTAAAGGCAACCTTAATGAAAAAAAAATGAAAATGCCAAAAATATCTTCATGTAGAAAATGACTAAAATAGAGAAGTACTGAAAGGTTATCAAGTTTATAACCTGCAGTTTGCATGGTCAATCCTATTATCGCTGAAAATAGTCACATTATTTTATAGCCTGTTTGGTCTCAACTCAGCTCTTAATTCAGGAGTCTATGTTACAAAAGCTATTGTCAGCTGCCATTGGCTCAAAGGAGGACAGTTGTGAACGCTGAACTCTCTTTTTCTCTGAGTGAGCACTTCAGGGAAGATCTTCGGCTCATTAGTTGTAACAGAATATGGCCCAAGTCACACAGTCCCCTTGCGAGCATAAACTGAAGAAACTTGTTTCTCTAAAGGTTTCAATATAGTATCTATCTTGCAGCAAAACTCATTTAAAGATGCTGAAAGAAAAGCAATGTGTCTTCCATTAAACAAGTTGGTAATCCAGGTGAAAAGATAAGGGCTCCCTACAGAATAGAAAATATGATCAAATTCTGGTCTATTGTTAGTTAGTTGCTTTTTTTTGTATATAGGCTAACTTCTTCAGATTTATCCATTCAAACTTTGCTGGAAACTCATGCACAAATTACTGAATGATGCAGAGAATGACAAAAAGAAAAGGTAATATTTCCAAAGGGTCAGATAATTTACAGTAAATATTCTAGAAGTAGGAAAACCAGTCTAGTCATGAAATATGCAGAAGAAAATTAAGTTGGTAGCATTTTAGTATAAAGGCTGAAATACTGAGTAAATAAAGCAGTGAAAAAAGTCCTTGTACATATGATTAAGAGTGCATACACTGCAAACATACCTAGGGTCTGAATTCTGAGGTTTTTATTACATCTTGATGAATGACATCAGGAAAATTACTTCTCTGTGACTAGTCTGCTTATATGTAAACACACAGTATTTATTGCTTGAGTTGTTGAAATTTAAATGATATAACATACGTAAAAGAAGAGTTCATGAAGAATACTCAAACATTCATTTAACAAATTATAACTGGTGCTGGTACTGCATTTGTCAATGTGCTAACAAAATACAAACATCACACAAACAGGTACACACACACACACACACACACGCACACACATGCATACATCCACACCCTTAAAATAACAACCATAACAATGCTCACCTTCCATAGTGAACACTGGGTAGATGCTAATAATTTTTAATATAATTTTTATTTTAATTATAGTGGCTTACATATCATTCACAGTAATATTCCAGTAAATATTCCATATTTACATTGAATCAAGGGAATTCCCACCACTGAATTGTCCTCCCACATCCGCTCCAATTCTGCCTCCCATATCCTCCACTCTCCCCCCAGGGGCTGCTAGATTGCATGATCCCTTTTGTGTCTAGTTTATTACTTAGTGGTCTTATAACTGTTTGGTCTTGGTGCCTCCATTACTGCCCCCTCTAATTGGGAGGCGGGACTAGAAAGTTCAAGTTATGTGTTTTTGTGTGAGGAAAAGTAATATAATGGGGTAAAAATCGACTATGCCAACTATGAACAGAGTCATTCTAGAGGATCTCATCTTTGGTTTGTAGGATGAAGGGGAAAAGAAGAAGGTGAAACACCACAACAGTTCAAAAAGAGGAATCAAATAAGATATCCAGTGAGCACTGCAGCAATAAAAATATGCACCACATAGTTGCCATGGTCTTGAGATAGGAAATATGACAAGGCACAAACAGGAAGAAGAGAAAAGAAGAAAGAAAAAGTAAATATATAAATTAAAAAATGGACAACTACTTCAATATCTACCCCAAAACAAAGAAATCGACAAAAACTATATAAAAATAATAAAAAATAAAAAAGAAGGATTATTTAGTGTTTTTTGTCTCTTCCCCCTCCCCCCCCCCCGCATAGGCACAGTAAATATTGGGGTCAACCAAAACGGGAATCCCCTTGGCCTAAGAGATACAGGGTTTCTCTACCATTGGAATATATTGTCATGGGATTATTTATAGACTCCTTTCACGTTCATTTACTCTTCCCTTGGTCTTTTTGTGCCGTATGGAAGACTTCTGCTCTGATCTAGATGATAAAAACTTAGAGGTCTGAGTCTGTGCACAGGTCAAGGAGTGGAACTTATGATGAAGACTTTCTTTGTGATTTTAGAAGTTCTGTTTCCTCGATGTCATTTTAATCTGTCTTCTGTGGTTAGTGGTCTTGGCCCTTGCGCTGAACTCGGATGGAGCCTGGGATATCTTCTTTCGTTATGTTTCCAGAAGACACGTTCAGTTGCAATTGTCTCAGTCAGGACTCTGGAATTAGAGGTCATGATTGTTGTGCAGGACATAGACCAAACCTTGACTAGGGCTTTCTTGTTGGTCCCAGAATACATACTGCCCGGTCATGGTTCTATCAGCCGGTCATCTGTAGATCACGTTAACTGTCTTCTTGTGTTGAGTATGGTTTCTTTTGCCATGCAGAAGCTTTTTAGTTTGATGTAGTCCCATTTGTTTATGTTTGATGCTAAAGTTCTTGCCATTGGCAATCTATCATCAAAGACTTTTTTGATATATAGGTCTTCGAGTGTTCTGCCTATTTTTTTCTCAATCAACTTTATGGTTTCAGTCTGATTTCAAGGTCTTTGATGCATTTTGAGTTGACTTTTGTATATGAGGTGAGGTATGGGTCAATTTTCAATTTCTTACAGGTGGTTTTCCAGTTGTTCCAATACCATTTGTTGAAAAGACTTTCTTTGTCCCATTTCAAGTTCTTGGCTCTTTAGTCAAATATTAGTTGACTATATGTCTGGGGGCTTATGTCTGGAAATTCTGTTCTAACCCACTGGTCTGAGGCTCTGTCCTTGTACAAGTACCATGCCGTTTTGATCACTATGGCTTTATAGTATAGCTTCAGGTTAGGTAGCGAGATGCCACCCAGCTTCTTGTTTTTTAGTATGTGTTTGGCTATCCTGGGTCTTTTGTGGTTCCAGATAAATTTTATGATTGATTGTTCTAAGTCTTTAAAGAATGATGTCTGAATTTGAATGGGGATTGCATTAAATCTATATAGAAGTTTGGGTAGGATAGTCATTTTGACTATATTGATTCTACCTACCCATGAGCATGGGATATTCTTCCATTTCCTTAGATCCTCTTCAATTTCTTTCTGAAGTGTTTTGAAGTTTCCCTGGTAAAAGTCCTTCACTTCCCTTGTAAGGTTGATCCCTAGGTATTTAATGTTTTTTGTTACTATTTTAAATATAACTGAATTCTTAATTTCTCTCTCCTCTACTTTATTATTTGTGTAGAGAAATGCTACTGTCTTTTGTATATTCACTTTGTAGCTAGCCACTTTGCTGTATTGGTTAATTATTTCTAGAAGCTTTACTGTGGACTCTTTAGGGTTTTCTATGTATATCATTATATCATCTGCACAGAGGGATAGTTTGAGTTCCTTTCCTAATCTGTATTCCTTTGATTCCCTTCTCTTCTTGGATTGCTATTGTTAGGACTTTTAAGTTTATATTGAATAAGAGTGGAGAGAGTGGACAGCTTTGCCTAGTTCCTGACCTTAGTGGAAATGCTTTCAGTTTTTTGCCATTGAGGCTAATGTTGGCTGTGGGCTTTTCATAGATAGCTGTAACTATCTTGAGAAAGGTTCCTTCTAACCCTGTTTTGCTGAGTGTTTTCAACATGAATGGGTGTTGAATTTTGTCAAACGCCTTCTCTGCATCAATTGATATGATCATGTGGTTTTTGTTTTTCTTGTTGTTGATATGGTGTATAATGTTGATTGATTTACGTATGTTGAACCAGCCTTGCATCCCTGGGATGAAACCCACTTGGTCATGGTGTATAATCTTTCTGATGTAGTGCTGGATTCGGTTTGCTAAAATTTTGTTGAGCATTTTTGCATCTATGTTCATTAGTGAGATTGATCTGTAGTTTTATTTCTTGGTGCTACCCTTGCCATCTTTGGGAATGAATGTGATATTAGCCTCATAAAAGGAGTTGGGGAGGGTTCCTGTCTTTTCTATGGTTTGGAAAAGCCTGTGGATCAATGGTAGTAAGTCTTCTCAGAATGTTTGATAGAATTCACCTTCAAAACCATCTGGACCTGGACTTTTGTTCTTAGGGAGTTTCTTAATTACATCTTCGATTTCCTCTGAAGTGATTGGCCTGCTTAGGTTTTCTAGATCTTCAGATTCCAGTCTTGGTAGCTGGTATTTTTCCAAGAATCTGTCGATTTCTGCTGGGTTCTCTAGCCTAACTGAATATAGTTGTTCATAATATGACCTCATAATATGTTGTATTTCTTGGGGTTCTGTTGTAATCTCTCCCCTTTCATTTGTGATCCTATTAATTTGGGTGATTTCCCTTTTTTGGTGAGTCTTGCCAGTGGTTTGTCTATCTTGTTTATTTTTTCAAAAAGCCAACTCCTGGACTCATTGATTTTTTTGTATTGTTTTCTTGGTTTCTATGTTGTTTATTTCTGCTCTGGTTTTTATTTCTTGACTTCTCATTGTGGTTGGATTTCTTTGCTGCAGTTGTTCCAGTTCCTTAAGGTGATCCTTTAAATTGTTGATTTTGTTATTTTTTTTCTGACATAAGCCTGTATTGCTATGAGTTTCCCCCTAATTACTGCTTTCACTGTGTCCCACAAGTTTTGGCAAGTTGTCTCTTCATTATTGTTTGTCTCAAGGAATCTTTTTATTTCTTCCTTGAGTTGCTCTTTGATCCAACTGTTGTTGTTGGATGTAGCATGTTGTTTAATCTCCAGGTGTATGATTTTCTCCATTGTTTCTTCTTACAATCAATTTTGACCTCTGTTGCATAGTGATCTGATAGGGTGCTTCTGATGATCCTTACACTTGTGGTTTTATATAAGTTATAATTATATCCTCAGGCATGGTCTATTCTGGAGAAGGTTCCATGTGGGCTTGAGAAGAATGTGTATTCTGCTTTTGGGGGGGGTGGAGGGCCCTATATAAGTCTACTAGCCCTAGATCTTCTAATTTTTCATTTAGGGCTCTTATTACTTAGCTATTTTTCTGCCTGCTGGATCTATCCAGTGGTGATAGTGGAGTATTGAGATCCCCTACTACTATCACATTTCCCTTCAATGTGTTTCTCCAGGTTTGTGAGTAATTGTGTCACATATTTTGCTGAGTCTACATTAGGTGCATAAATATTGACCAAGGTTAGTACTTCTTGATCTATTGTTCCCCTAGTCAGTATGTAGTGACCTTCCTCTGATCACTTTCTTGAGGTTGAATGCAATTTGGTCTGATATTAGGATGTCTGTACCTGCTCTTTTTTGTTTTCCATTGGCCTGAATAATTGATTTCCATCCTTTTATTCTAAGTCTGTGCCTGTCCTGCATTAGTAGATGTGTTTCTTGCAGAAGTCCGGTTTATGTTTCCTAATCCAGTTCTCTACTATATGTCTTTTAATGGGAGAGTTTAGACCATTAACATTTAGGGAGATTATTGACAGAGAGGGCTGTTGTGTAGTCGTGTTGTGTAGGGTTGTTGTTACAATCGGGGATTTGGATTGTTTAATTCGTCTCTGAGTAGGTCATTTAAAATTGGTTTTGTTTATGCAAATATTGCTAGATCGTTTTTATTTGAGAATGTTTTTAGTCTTCCTTCCCATATGAATGAGAGTTTTACTGGGTATTGGATCCTAGGTTGGAAATTTCTTTTATTCAGTCATTTAAATATGTAATTGATTCTCTTCTTGCTTGAATTGTTTCCAATGGGAGATCTGGTTTAATTCTTATGTTCCTTCCTTTGTACATGAGGTTTTTTTTCTCCCTTATGGCTTTTAAGAGTTCATCTTTCTCATTGTTTTTTGCCATTTGGATTACTATATGTCTTGGTGTTGGCTTATTAGTGTCTATTTTATTAGGGACTTCCTGGAATTGCATCAAGGTCTCTTTCCAGAGGGTTGGAAATTTTTCTGCTTTTATTTCCCTGACCACTTGTTCTTCCCCTTTCCCTATTTTCTCCCCTTCTGGTATACCTACAATTCTTAGATTATTTCTTTTGTCTTTGTTTATTAAGTACTGGACTTTCTCTTCCAGTGCTTTGCCTTTTATTTCCTTGTTGGTTTCCTGGACGGTTTTTGATTGCAGTTTTTCTTCGAGTTGTACTATATACGTTTCCAACTGTGAGATTCTGCTCGTATGGCTTTTCACATTATTTATTATTTCCTTAAATTTTGTTTGTATGGAATTTCTCATATTCTGTAGCAGTTCTTCTCTTAGCTGGTTAATTTTTTCATCCATGGTTTTCTTGTACTCGCTGGCTAATGATTCTTTCATTTTATTTACCATGATTTGCATTTCCTTTTTCATGGCTGTTTTCAGATCTTCATCTCTTGGATCTGTTCATTTTGGTGGACTTGGAAACTTGTTTGTGTTTCCTTCCATATCTCCAGATGTTAGGGTCTTCCTTGGTTAACCCAAGGAATCCTTTCGATTAGAGCTCGTTTTTTGCCACCTGTCTTGTTTGATAGAGGTGTTTCTGGCTTCTTTGGTATTTTGCTTCCAATTTTATAGGCTCTTAATTATTTAAGAAATTTGGTTGTTAGGTCTGAGCTGGCTACACCTATATGTTGTGTTAGGCTATATTTGAGCAGTGGTTCGCCCGTCGGCGTGGGTGGGCGGGGATTTCCTACATGGATCACGTAGGGGTAACCAGGCAGGAGTGGGCTGGCGCCGTTCCCAAGGTCAGCATGGGTGGGCGGGGCTTCCTACCTGGAGCAGGCGGGGGAAACCAGGCAGGAGGGTGCTGGTGCCATTCGCACGGTCGGATACTAACAATTTTTAACAAATATTCAATCAATTGATCTATAAAAAATGTAATTGAAATTTTAAAGCAGATGTTGTAGGAAGTCTAAATCCTCTTTACAAAGATAATACAGCAGTCTGTGGAGACTTTTCTTGGTTTTCTAATGACAACTCTTTGCTTTCTTTTTTTAAAATATTTTATTTAAACACCTTGAATACATATATGATTGTATTTGGGTTTCAGTCATGTAAAGAACACCACCCATCACCAGTGCAACATTCCCATCACCAATGTCCCAAATCTTTCTCCTCCCCACCCAACCCCCGACTGTACTCTAGATAGGCTTTCTATTTCCCTCATACATTCTCATTAATATGACAGTTCAAAATGCAGTTATTTCTCTAACTAAACTCATCACTCTTTGTGGTGAGCTTCATGAGCTGAGCTGTAACTTCCACCCCTTCTCTCTTTTGTGTCTGAAAACTATTATTGCAAGAATTTCTTTCATTTTTCTTAAAACCCATAGATGAGTGAGACCATTCTGCCTCTTTCTCTCTCTCTCTGACTTATTTCACTCAGCATAATAGATTCCATGTACATCCAAGTATAGAAAATTTCATGACTTCATCTCTCCTGACAGCTGCATAATATTCCATTGTGTATATGTACCACAGTTTCTTTAGCCATTCATCTGTTGAAGGGCATCTTGGTTGTTTCCAGAGTCTTGCTATGGTAAATAGTGCTGCAATAAATATAGGTATAAGAAAGGAAATTTTGTATTATATTTTTTTGTTCCTAGGGTATATTCTTAGGAGTGGTATAGCTGGATCGTATGGGAGCTTGATTTCCAGTTTTTGGAAGATTCTCCATATTGCTTTCCATAAAGGTTGAACTACCCGGGATTCCCACCAGAGTTCCTTCCTCTCCACATCCCCGCCGACACTGCTTGTTCTCATTCTTTGTGATGTGTGTCAATCTCTGTGGTGTGAGGTGGTACCTCATCGTTGTTTTGATTTGCATCTCCCTGATGGTTAGTGATGTGGAGTATTTTTTTCTTGTGTCTTTTGGCCATTTGTATTTCTTCTTTGTAAAGTGTCTTTCCATATCTTCTCCCCATTTTTTGATGAGATTAGATGTTTTTTTTTCTTGTAAATTTCTGTCAGTGCCATGTATATTTTGGAGATTAGTCCCTTATCTCATGGGTATTGGGTGAATAGTTTCTCCGACTCAATGGGTGGCTCTTGTATCCTGGGCACTATTTCCTTTGAGGTGCAGAAGCTTCTCAGCTTAATATATTCCCATTTGTTAATCTCTGTTTCCACTTGCTTGGAGAGTGCAGTTTCCTCCTTGAATATGCCTGTAGTCTCAATGTCCTGGAGTGTTTTGCCTATGTATTGTACTATATATCTTATGGTTTAGGGTCTGATATAGAGGCTCTTAGTTTTTCTCCATTGAGGATAATATTTGCCACTGGCTTGTGGTAGATGGACTTAACTATATTGAGAAAGGTTACTTTCATTCCCATCTTGCTGTCAGTTTTGGTCAAGAATGGGTGTTGGACCTTATCAAATGCTTTTTCTGCATCTATTGATATGATCATGTGGTTTTTATTTTCTTGTTGTTGATGTTGTGTATTATGTTGATAGATTTACGGATGTTAAACCAGCCTTGCATTCCTGGGATGAAACCTACTTGATCATAGTGGATGATCTTCTTAATGAGGCATTGAATCCTATTTGCCAGGATTTTGTTGAGGATCTTTGTATCTGCATTCATCAGTGATATTGGTCTGTAATTTTCTTTTTTGGTAGCATCTCTGTCTGGTTTAGGTATCAAGGTGATGTTGGCTTCATAAAAGCTATTTGGAAGTGTTCCTGTTTTTTCAATTTCATGAAAGAGTCTTGCCAGGATTGGTAGTAGTTCCTCTTGGAAAGTTTGAAAGAATTCATTAGTGAATCCATCTGGGCCTGGGCTTTTGTTTTTGGGCAGATATTTGATTACCATTTTAATTTCATCAATAGTGATGGGGGTGTTTAAATATGCTACATCCTCTTCATTCAACTGTGGAAGACTATAAGAGTCCAAAAATTTATTCATTTCTTTCAGGTTCTCATTTTTAGTGGCATAGAGTTTCTCAAAGTAGTTTCTTATTACCCTTTGAATCTCTGCCATATCAGTAGTGATCTCTTCTTTTTCATTCCTAATATGAGTTATCAAGTTTCTCTCTCTCTTCCTTTGTTCATTTTGCCAGTGGTCTATAGATCTTGTTTATTTTTTTGAAGAACCAACTTCTGCTTTCGTTGATCTTTTGGATTGTGTTTTTTTGGGTTTCTACTTCATTGATTTCTGCTCTCAGCTTTGTTATTTCCTTCTGTCTCCCTATTTTTGGGTCCTTTTGTTGAGCACTTTCTAATTCTATATCATTAATTCTGTGTCATTAAGCTATTAAGGTAGGCCCCTTCTTCCTTCCTGATGTGTGCTCTCAGTAATGCTTTTGCTGTGTCCCATAAGTTTTGATAGTTTGTGTCTTTATTATCATTTGTTTCCAGAAAAGTTTTGATTTCCTCTTTGATTTCATCTTTAACTACCAGGTGTTACATTTTTTCTTCTGTGTTCCTTTGGAATTAACATATCATTTCAGAGCCTTGTGGTCAGCGAAGGTTACCTGCAAAATATCTATCTTCTTGATATTATGGAGGTATGTTTTATGTGCCAGCATGTAGTCTATCCTGGAGAATGTCCCATGTACATTGGAGAAAAATGTGTATCCTGGTTTCTGGAGATATATAGACCTGAGAAGAGAAATGGAAGTAAAGAGGCCTAGTAGATATCTCTTTCTTCAATTTCTCTTCTCAGTTCTAGTATATTCTGTTGGGTTTCAGTCTGTTTGACCTATCCAGTGTTGATAAAGCAGTGTTGAGGTCCGCCACAATTATTGTGTTGTTATTGTTATTATTTTTCATATTTGTCAACAATTATATTAAATATTTTGCTGGCCCCTCATTTGGTGCATATATGTTTAGGAGAATGATTTCTTCCTGCTGTACATATCCCTTCATTAATACAAAATGTCCATGTTTTTCCCTTACAACTTTCCTGAGTATAAAGTTTGCATCATCTGCTGTTAGTATGGCCACTCCAGCCTTTTTATTGTGTTGTTTGCTTGGATAATTTTTCTCCAGCCTTTTATTTTGAGTCTATGTTTATTCTAACTATTCAGGTGCATTTTTTATAGGCAGCAGAAGGTTGGATTGAGTTTTTTGATCCGTTTAGCCACTCTGTGTCTTTTAACTGGTACATTTAGTCCATTAATATTGAGAGAAAGAATTGTCCTGATTTAATGCCATTTTTATATTGAAATTTGGTGTGTTTTTTTGGTCAATCTTGTCTTAAATTAGGTCTTTCAGTTTTTCTCTTAAGACTGGTTTTGAGACTGTAAAGTTTCTGAGCTATTGTTTGTCTGTGAAACCATGTATTTTTCTGTTAAGCCTGAAAATGAGTTTTGCTGGGTAAAGTATTCTAGGCGATGCATTTATTTCATTGAGTTTTATCACTATGTCCCACCACTGCTTTCTGGCCTTGAGTGTTTCTGGTGACAGGTCTGCTGTAAATCACAAGGATGTTCCCTTGAATGTAATTTCCCTTTTTGATGTTGCTGTTTTCATAATTCTGTCTCTATCTGTGGGATTCATCATTGTGACTAGGATGTGTCTTGGGGTATTTTTTCTGGGGTCTCTTTTGGTTGGTACTTTTTGGGCATGTAGGATTTGATCGCATATATTCTTGAGCTCTGGAAGTTTCTCTTTAATGTTCTTGACCATTGATTTTTCCTGGAAATTTTCTTCCTGGGTCTCTGGGACTCCAATGATTCTTAAGTTATTTCTGTTGAGCTTATCATAGACTTCTATTTTCATCTGTTCCCATTTTTGACTAATTTTTCCACTGTCTGTTCATTTGCTTTACGTTTTTTTCCCATTTATCTCATCTTCCACAACACCAATTATATTCTCAGCTTCTGTTACCCTGTTGGAGAGCTCTTCCATTTTGTCCTTTAATTCATTTACTAAGTTTTTCAGGCCTGTTATTTGACCTGTTATTTCAGTTTGGAGTTTTCTGATTTCTGTCTTCATATTTTCTTGGTTCTTATTAGTGTTCTGTTCAACTCGATCCATGGTTTCTTTGAGTTCTTTGAGCATCTTCCATATTTCTTGTCTAAACTCCTTATCTGAGAGATTGATTAGTTGGTTGGTCATTTTCTGGACATCAGAGTTGTCATCTTCATTCTCTATGTCTGATCCTGGCCTGCGTTGTTTTCCCATTGTCACACTTGTATTGTGGGTTTTTCTATGTGTGGTGGTATTCATTGGCTAAAAGATGTGCACGGCCATGCTCCTCTGGCTCTGCCCTTTCTGTGTGGGTCGACTTGCCTTCAAGAAAGGGGAGCCCTTTGTGGATGAATTCTCACACAGAATCAAATCTTAGGCCTGAGCACACAGCAGAGAAGACAGTCCGGGGAGAAATGCTGGGCATCAGTAATCCATCTTAGTTCTTAGTGTGATTTTTTTTTCCTTGTTGCAGTGGCGTTCTTTCCTTAGAAAGATCACACAGCCGCATAGCACAGCGGAGCTAAGTGCTCTTTTGGAGCCTCTGGGAGAACGAATTTTCTGGGCCCTTTTTGGCCCACTCCCAAGAGATTTAGGAGACAAGAAAGGAGACAAACACACACAGGTAGCACTCACAGTTTCTCACAGTTTGGCCCCACTGGGCTGGCATAGATTTTCCCAGCCTCAACTCTGCTTTCTTAACGCTGTTCATATTGTTTAAAATATGGCACCATCAGAGACGTCAGGAACTGGTGAACTGGGATTGTTCATAGAACCACATAGATACGAGATTCTTTCTCTGATCTCTCAACACAGACGTTCTCTGTCAGGCATAGAGGTCCTGCCAGCAAAGTGATATGCTGTGATCACTGTGTTGTAGAAGGTACAAGTTTTTGGCTTTTGTGTGTCACTTGAGCCTGCCTGTCTTGATAGCCATGGCCCCTCTTGACCTTTAGAGTGTCTTTGCCCCTACTTAGTGTGTGAAAAATGTGAATAAAGACATTGTTGGAACTTTAGCTTGTCTGACTGGCAGCGTGCAGTGTGGGTTCAACCCATTGTCTGCATCAAGTCACAGAGGTGATAGGTGTTAGTTAAAGATACTTGAAACACTGCCTCCCTTCATCCCATGGGAATGGACCAACTAAGTTGCTGACCCCTTTTTCAACATATGCTAATTTACTAGTGTTAATCTTTTTCGCATTTAAGATTGCATGCACAGCTATGCAAATTACAATTCTTATAAGCTCAGGATTTAAAAGAAATTGAATGGCTCTAAAAGCAATCAATGGACAAATGAAAACTTATCTAAAATTTAGAATTTGACATACAGTCTTGTGGAATAGTTCTGCTTAACATAAGAAAAAAATTTTATATGACTTTATACATATATAATAATAATATCTTTATGTGATATAATTTTATATAAGTATGTCCTTATGTGAAAGATCATTTTAAGAAAAAGAAATGAAACATATATCATACATGAATAGATCTATATGTACATGTGCATTATACTTTTATCTATAAATGCATGCATTAAAATGTGCATCTATGTGCTACTAAAATTATATATAATTTGATACCTGAACATACTCTATATTAATATCAACTTCTTGCTTTTGAGGATTATATGCCTATGAAATACTGAATTACTTCTTGTCTCACTAAGTGGAATATTGAGCAAACAAAATCTATATATTTTTAGAGATAAAAAGAAAGCAACATAATTCTAATTTTGTAAATCCGAATATTTTCCTCTTCTAAAATTGGAAAATATTCAGGGTTTTAGTTAAAATATATTTTATTGCCTTTAGTTTGATTAAACTTTTGAAAATCATAATTTAGAATTGATTTCTCTTAGACTGAAAAATTCACACAGTTTTGTTTGGTTTTATTTAAGTTGCTGCCAAAAATTTCAAAAACTATATTTAATTAAGATAAATCTAATTTATTTTATAAAATATTTTGCAATAATAGCTAATAGAATATACTTCTTTGTGCTTTCATTTGTGATATCAGAGATTAATGAAAAAGAAGGGGAAATGATACCATCCACAGACTAGATCAGAAATTCTAAATTCTACTTAAGTGTTTGTCAGATTTATATCTTTCAAATTAGAAAATGAGTAAGAATTTTAATAAAATGTCATATTGTCTCTGAATAAAGCAGAAAACTGCTTTTGAGTTTGATTTGAACATTCCTTAAATTGTTTTGGTTTTATAGAAAGTTATTATAATCAATTACAATGTTAGTTAAAATTCAGTTTAAAAGCTCGAGTGATAGTTCAGGGTGTAGCGGATTTGCACATGGCCAAGCTGGGATCATTCTCCTGCATCCCATATGGTCCCCTGAGCCTGCCAGGAGTAATTTCTAAGTGCAGAGCCAGGAGTAACCCCTGAGCGCTGCTGGATGTGGGCCCACATCACTGGGTCTGGCTCCAGATCCAAAAACAAAAATGTATTTTTTATTAATTTTCACAGCCTGATAACAGTAATAATCAGTAAAATGAAGGTTAAATAGAGCCGCAAAAAATGGACTACATTTTTGTCAAAAACCCAAATTGATGGGAATTTTGCAAAAGTTTGGAAACTGTAAAAATTTATCTTAAAAGAAGATTGAGGAGGGGACAGAGCAGAAACACAGCAGTAGGGCATTTGCCTTGCATGAGGCTGACCCAGGACAGACTTTGGTTTGATCCCCAGAGTCTCATATGGTCCCAGAGCCTGGAGCTATTTTTGAGCACATAGCTAGGAGTAGTCCCTGAGTGTCACTGGGTATGGCCCAAAAGACATACACACACATACACACACACACATACATACACACACACACACACACACACACACACACACACACACACACACACACCAGAAAAATGACTGAGGCATAAAGCAGGGAGTGTAGCTAGTTAGGATAGAGAGGATAACATTATGCCAATGGTAATAGGAAATCGTCACTCTAGGTGCTGAAAGGAGGTAAAGTGATATAAACAATACCACTTAAGTAACAATATTGTAAATCACAGTGTTTTTAAAAAAGAAAGAAAAAGACTGAGAGAAAGACAGAGATAGAGACAGATAGAAAAAGAAAAGAAGAAGGAGGAGGAGGAGGAGAAGAAGAAAAAAGAAGAGGAGGAGGAGGAGCAGTGGAGAAGAGGAGGAAGTGGAGGAAGAGGAAGGAGGAGGAGGTAGAAGGAGGCAGAGGAGGGAGGAGGAGGAGGAAGAAGAGGAAAAGAATAAAGGAAGAGGAGGAGGAGAAAGAAAAGAAGAAAGAAGGAGGAGGAGGAGAAAAAGAGGAGGAGGAGAGAGAAGAAAAAAACAAGAGGAAAAAAAAGAAGGATGGTGGTTCGAACCCCGGCATTCCATATGGTCCCCCGTGCCTGCCAGGAGCCATTTCTGAGCATGGAGTGACCCATGAGCACTGCCGAGTGTGACCCAAAAACAAAAAAGAAAAACAAAAAACAAACAAAATAGAATGTCCACTACAGAGGCAGGCAGAGAGTTGGGTTAGTGGGGAAGGTCAAAAGGAAACTGGGGACATTTTTGGTGGGAATGTGTACTGGTAAAGAGATCAGTGTTGGACATTGTATCAGTGTAACTCAATCATGAAAACTTTGCACTATACCTGTATCTCATAGTGGGTCAATTAAAATTTTATTTATAAAACCATAAAAATTTTTTGCCAAATATCAATTCTCTACCTAGATTTCTGTTTCTTAACATAACAACTACAATCACTGAATTTTAGAGTCTTACTTACAATTAAACATTTACAATTAGACAGGTTACTGTAAACCTTGAGAAGTCTTCAGAGTTTATTTAATCTTGATTCCTCACTTTACCCATGAAAGGAAATAGATTAAGAGAAGTCACTTGCCTAAAATCACAATTTGAAGCTGCTTAACTTAGTATTTTCTTCACTGCCAGGATACTCATTGAATTAGTAGTCCTTGCTGTCAAAATTTGAAATACCACGGAGAATATTGGCACTACAGACAATGACCTGGATTGGACAAACTAGTTTGCCTGGAGCCTAGAGTTGGTCTTATGCCAGAAAATTTCAGGGGTAGGGTCTCCTTGTATTTAGACCAAGGCTTTTCCTTTCCATGTCCCTCATATTTTGGTGGGCCTATGCAAACAATAATTGCCACTCTAACACCATTTTTACTGTGCTCCTTTGACTCTAATCCTTAAAAAAAAAACACACTTAAACTTTTGAGGTTAACGTAAACTAATATGCATGTTCATGGAAATGTAAAAAAGTACTTTGCCTTCAATGTTTAAAGAGTTACATAAGTTTTATGTCTTTAGATTGCTTTGTGTGCTGCTAAGAAATATTATGTACTACAATCTGGGGACTTGAGGGACCAAGTAATTGTACATGGGTTCTGTTTTATTTTTCTTAATGTTCTTTGGCTGAAAGTTCAAAGTTAAGATATCAGCAATGGGGCTACTGAGAATTCTGTTTATGGGTGATTGTCCTACCACTGTAACTTTACCTTGTCCTCTTTCTTTACATCTTTGTTCTCATAATTAAAAATAAAAAATTAATAAAAAAAGAAATACCACAGAGAAGAGAGGGAGATAGCTAGTCCCCTTTCTACCTCTTTTCTCAGCTACTCAGTTCTATTTTTTCACTTGTCCCTATCCATAGCATGTGGCATTAGGAAAATGAGAAAGACAAAGTACAGATTGAAGTTCTCTAACTTTTTGTGATTTCATACTTGTGAATGACACAGACACTGGAGGTCTCTCAATTTCTCTGGCTGTTATTTATATGGCCATCTGGTACTCCTTATTGAGAATAAAACACAAATTTCTTTGCTTTAAAAAACTGCAGGGAAGAGGGGGTGAGCTTTACCTTGTGTTTGTAGGTGGAGGGGGATAATTGGATTATAAAGAGGACAAAGAATATTAAGAATGTTTAGGATGATAAACTATTCTGAAGTTTAGTTGTGGGTGTGTATTTCTTAGACATAAATAACTATTAAAACTTGTGAAATGATAAACCTACATGGATTCTGATTTTTACATAATTTCTTTTTTTAAATTTTTATTGTGGTCAACGTGAATTACAAATCTTTCTCAGTAATATTTAAGGCACATAGTGATAATGAGTGAGGGGCATCCCCACCAATAATGTTGTCCTCCCTCCACCCCTGTTTCCAGCATGCATCCAACATCTCCCTTCTTTATCCCCCTAATGCTAGCACAATAGTTTCCCCCTTATACAGCTTATTGCAACTTGAGTATCGATTCTGTTGTCTTTGAGTTTGGATTTGGTATTCAAGTCTGATCATTTTTTATTTCCACCAAATGAACATACTACTGTCTGGTCTTGGTATCACCCACTTTTCCCCCTCCAATTATGAGGCTGATCAAGGTGATTCCAGTAATGTGGCTCTATTGGAGATATAAGAAAAGAAATGGGAGGAGAAGGGTTGTGATTCTCTCTCTCTCTCGCTCGCTCTCTCTCTCTCTCTCACACTCTCTCTCTCTCTCTCTCTCTCTCTCTCTCTCTCTCTCTCTCTCTCTCTCTCTCTCCCACCTCTCTCCTCTCACTTTGCATAGGCATGGTAAATATTGGGAAAATTAGAACTGGAATTCCCTTGGCCTAAGTGATACAGGGTTTCTCCGCCCTTGAAGCATACTGCCATGGGAACAACTACAGGCTCCATACTCACTCATTACACACCCCTATGTATAAATATAGTGTCAGAAAACTTTTCGCTCAGATGTGGGTGATGACATCCCGCCCCTGCAACTGGAGATCTTGTTATTTGCTTAGGTCATAGGGCGAAGGCTAGAAGAGAGTTTTTCTTTACAGTTCTAGGAGTTCTGTTCCATCACTGTCTGCCTTCTGTTATTAGTGAACTTGGTTTTTGCTTAGATCTTAGGACAGAGCCTAGGGCCTATAGTCTTTCAGCATTGTTCCAGAAGTTCTGCTCAGTCGAAGTTGTCAAAGTCAGACCTCTGGGATTAGAGATCTTGGTTTTTGTACGAATCCTAGGCCGAGGCCTAGTCTAGAAACTTTCTCATTGGTCCCTTGATAGGTTCTGTTCAGTCCATGTTTGTCAGTCAGTCATCTGTAAATAGCGAGTTTGGGTTTTGCTTAGGGCAAAGGATGACATGTCTCCCGATTGCATCAGCCTTTTCTTAGCTCAAGTTGTTGCTGTTTCCTCATGTCAGGATGTCATTTACATAATTTCTTAAATGAAAAACTGTGTCAGTTATCCTTTAATAAAAGCTTCTAAATTAACGTCTTTTGACAGTTAATGATCAAAATAGGGTTATTTTTGTTTGAGGAAGGGTTTTTGTTTTGGTTTCGTTTTGGGGCTAAACTGGTGATACTCAGGGGTTACTCCTGGATATGTGCTTAGAAATCGCTCTTGGCTCTGAGGACCATATGGGATGCCAGGATCGAACTGAAGTCTGTCCTGGGTCAGCCATGTGCAAGGCAAACACCCTACCACTGTGCTCACTCCAGTCCCTGTTTGATGAAATTTTAATAAGATTATCCTGCAGTAATTTTAGTCAAGCAAGAAAAACACTTATGCAGTAAATAAGGGAAGTGAAAGTTGCCTGAGTATTAACATATTTTAAAATATAGAACTGTAAGAAGGTGAATTCCATTCAAGATTCTGCCCTTTCCTACTCAGGAAAGAATTGGAACCTTATCTTCACGGATGTGAGAAGTATCTTTTTACCTCTTCACTGACCAAGTGTCCACCTTAATCAACCTCCATACACAGCAAGACAACTTTAAAAAAACTTACCTCTCTCTTTTACTTATACTATATATGCCTTCTTATCTAAAAATATACAGCTATGCAATTGTTTTAGTTTCTCCATTCACAGCAGGTAATTAATCTACTGTTCTAGACAACTATCTTAATTTAACCAGTTAACTAATATCTTTAAGCAGCATTTTACTTTGCCTCTTAGAAGTCTCTAGGGAGAATGTCTAAATGTAATGCCCTATTTTCATGCAACTTAATGCTCTTAAACCTGATACTATCTCTTGGATCTTGGATTAGGCTTGTTGTGGAAGACAGAATCAAAGACCTGAAAAGGCCTAAATACACATTGCTTACCACGGAAAGAGGATGGGATATTAAGAATTGCAGTTTTAGTACATTAAATAGGTGGAGTTTTTCTATTGCAGTTGTACCTTTAAATCAGAGTGGAATGATTTCAGGGAAAGACATTGTCCATGACATGGACTTGCCAGAGAGCCCTACTCACCTGCTGCACAGAGATGCCTTGACTTCCTCAGACAGCTAGCGATAAGTTGCCTTTCTCTTTTTTAAAAAATTTAGTAGTGGGAGTTGGAGAGATAATACAGTGCATAATATACTTGCCTTGCACTAGTCAACCCAGGTTTGATACTAGGAACTTCATATGGTACCACAGCATGGCCAGGAGTAATTCCTGGAGTATGCCCTGAGCATCATTGGGTGTTGCCTAAAAAAAGAAAAAAATGATTATTTATAAATTAGTTTAAAATAACAAACTTCTAACAATTATACAAAGGTATAACATTTATGAAAAATTTCAAATGGAGAAAATTAAAACATTGGCATTATTTTACGTTTTCAAATACCTTTACTGTTAGAGTATAGCTGGATCCTTCAACTTGCTTCTGTCTTTTAACTGTTCTGATAAAATGCTTTGATTAAAAAGTCTGTGTGCATAAAATCCAGCTTGCACATATTTGTATTGGAAAGAGAGGAAGAATTTTGATATCATATTAGATAATAGTCGATATTCTTTTCTACTGCTACAAAATGCAAAAGAAATGGCAATTCCTTAAAGTTTATTTGTAGAATTATTTGTAGAATCTGAGACTATCAATAAGCTTTTCATTCTTTGTTATTTCAAATTCATCCATCAGAGACTCACTTCCTTTTGTTCTTGCTTACTCTGTTCCTTTCCCAGAGAAGCTCACCTCCTGTAGCTCAAGAGAAATCAGGATAAGTAATTAAATGACCAGAGATTAGGAAAACAAGTTAGATTTTTCTCTCAGAAGCTCTTCCACATAGGTCATCATTGAATCTTTGGGTAATAATTCTATTTTATAGTTCCACAAAAGATGGTAATGTTTATGCAATAATTTACTCTACAGATAAATATTTCATCGATGTCTATAAGGAGAGACTGTAGTAGGACTGGGTCTGAGAATAAATAAAGATAAATTATAGCTATGTCCTAATCCAACATTTCTTGTTTTGACTGGTGTTATTTAAGAGGGAAGAATGAAACCCAGGAAAGCACAGGGAGTGTGAGGAAGGACTGTAAAAATAAGTCAAACTCTGATACCTACCATTTAGGAGGCATTGGGCACACCACATTTTAGCTTTATTCTATTTATTCTGCGACTGGAAAGGGAGAGTATAATTTATCTTGTAGTTATAAAATGACATAGTGCTTATAAATCTCCTAGTTACTGAATGATGAAAAAGCATATTTAACAGGAAACTGAAAGAATTGACTTTCAGTTGACTTCTGGAGACACCATCCCCTTCTAAATATCATGATTCCGCTTGCTAGAATAAGAGATTGTTCTTTTATTATGGAAATCAAAACCTCACACTGTGGACCAGAGCAACTGCCCCTGTGGGAATTGCTAAACATTGTTCAAGTGAGACAATGGAGCCTGGAACAAACAGCATGAGTGTGAAGTCATGAAACTGCTTAATGGTTGAAAGGCAACAACACATACACAGTATGATCATTGGAAAGATGTTTTTTGTTTTGTTTTGTTATTGTCAATAAAAAGTAGGCATTCCTTTTTTAAAAAATTGAACAAACCAAAAGCTAGAATTTTGACATACAGCTTTGGTTTTAAGAGACTGTTAATGCCAAACTAGACAAAAATAACTATTTACAATGTGCAGATATCTTACTTGACAACAGTTCAGAATCCAAAGCTAACTCCTGAAAAGGCTGGAAGATGTCACAAGGAAAACATCAGTGAAGAGACCAAGTGGGGAAATACAATGAAAAAGAAAATACGTCTTTGTGAGGTATTTAAATAAAACATTAAGTTTAAATAAAAACATTGAGTTTAAGTTTTCCCTTCTTCAGAGGGAAAAATAGGAATGTGGTTGATGCAGACCAATCAGGAAGTTTGGAGATCTGGCCAAATTTACTAAAGAAAGAATTTTACTAAATTTACTAAAGAAAGGCTTTCTCTTACGCATGTTAGGGAAAAAAATAGCACAGTGATTGAATATTTAGAATTTAAAACTTTAACTTAACAATTGAAAAGGAACCTCAATAGTGTTTAGTAGTTGTAAATATATAGCAGTGGACAAAAAATAAATAAAACAAACACACACACACACACAAACAATGAACAATGGACAGACAAGATAGGAAGATTCAGAAAACAACTAGTCGAGCTACTGAACAAGGTTACTTTCTGTGATCTTGCTTTGCCTAGGATTCTAGCTTTATATTAACTATATATAAAACAGATACATTTTTTTCTAAGAGGTTTATGGTAGTTATGGTCCCTGGTCTCTATCTCCCAATGGGTTAGTGATATTAAAACAATATTTTAGTCACTATGATTTATATCACTTTGTTATTGATATGGTTTCATGTTTGCAACATTCCAACTCCACACCTTAGTGACTTTTTTTTTTTTTTTTTTTGGTTTTTGGGCCACACCCGGCAGTGATCAGGGGTTACTCCTGGCTATCTGCTCAGAAATAGCTCCTGGCAGGCACGGGGGACCATATGGGACACCAGGATTCGAACCAACCACCTTTGGTCCTGGATCGGCTGCTTGCAAGGCAAACGCCTCTGTGCTATCTCTCTTTAGTGACTTTTATACAAATGCCACAAAGTCATCCAAAGATATAGGTACAAGATTTATTTCAAATTTCAGAAAGAAATATTTTTACCAATTCAGTAGTTAGATAGTATGGCATAAATAAACCAATTAACAGGTATGTGGTCTTTGATCCCATGTCTCTTATTATAAAAACTGATCTTTTAATAATCCAGAACAATATTACAGTGGGTAAGGCTCCTACCTTACACACTGCTCTCTCAGGTACTATACCTGGCAGCATATATGATTGCCTGAGTTCTTCCAGAATGATCCTGAGTCATGGGTAAGCTCTGAGAACTGCCAATTGTCACCAAAAACAAAAACAGATAAAACCTGCCAAACCAAAAATCATTCTCTTTGTTTCTATCTACACGTCTCCTCAATACCAAACTAGACTTTAGCTCAAAGGATTATTTTGGAAAAGCTTATAGGAATTACCTGAAAATGTTACGTAAAACACAGGTTCCTTACCAATCAATATGCACAACAGGATTATTAAAGGCTAATTATATGATGGCTAAATGTATTTAAAACCTTTTGGATATTCAAATATATTATAAAATTTTAATATTAACTAAAATATTTAACATGCTTTGATGCCCTAAGAGGAGCCTAGCCTGAGTTGACCACTGACACCACACACATAACACACACAAATATATCATCATAATAACCAAGCATGGTGAAGGAATATGAATATTATGCTATTTTCCATATTTATTACTATAGTTTAAATATGATGTATGCCTCTGTAGAGACTGGCACATATCACAAAGAATAAGAACAACCAGTGCTGGTGTGTATGCAGGGAGCAAGGGACTCTCATTCACTGCTGGTGGGAATGTAGACTGGTCCAGCCTTTTTAGAAAACACAATATGGTTATTCCTAAAAAATACTAGAAATTGAGCTTCCTTGTGATTCAGCAATATCATACCTAGGAACCCCAGGAACCCCAAAACACAATACAGAAAATCCCTCTGCATTCCTATGTTGCAGCACTAATTACAATAGTCAGAACCTGTAAATAACTCCAGTGCCCAACAACAATTGGTGAATAAAGAAACTGTGGTATATCTACACAATGGAATGCTATGCAGCTGTGAAAGAAAATTAAGTCATGAAATTACCTTGTACATGGATGGATATGGAGAAATTATACTGAGTGAAATGAATCAAGAGAAAGAGGTATAGACATAGAATAATCTCACTCATTTGTGGGATATAAAAAAATTAAAAGATAGTATGGTTATACTAGCCATAGACTAATAATTAGGGCCAGGAGGACCAATCCATTGTGGAAAGCTTGCCACAAATAGCAGAGAGTGCAGTTAGAGTAGAGAAGGGCCCATTATGACAATGATAGTTGGAACTAATCACTTTGGACAAGAACTGGGTGGTGAAAGGAGATAAAGTGTTATGTATGATACCCCTTCATTAACAATAATGCAAACCATAGCTTCAAAAAGAAAAAGAGAGTGAGAGAAGGAAGGAGGGAAGACAGGAGGGAGGGAGAAAGAGGAAGAGAGAGAGGGAAGGAGGGAGGAAGGGAGAAGTAAAATGCCTGCCCCAGAGGCAGGGGAGAGGATGGGTGGGAGGTAAACTGGAGACATTACTCTCAGGAAATGTGCACTAGTAAAGGGTGCTGTACATTCTGTGACTGAAACTCAATCATTAACCATTTTGTAACTATGGTACTTAAATAAAGTAATTATTAAATAAATAGATAAATATGATGCATGCCTCTTTAAAAACATTTTGTACTTTATGAAAGAACAAGGGCTGGAGAGATAGTACTAGCATTGTATAAGCCAGCCTGGGATTAATCTCCTCCACTATATATGATCTCCTAAAGCATTCATTGTGTGGAGATCATAAGTGCAGAGCCAGGAGTACTCCCTAATCACTACCTGGTGTGGCTCAAAAAGCTAAAAAAAAAAATGAACCAAAACAAAATAAAACAAAAAACAGGTATATGTAGACATTTTCTTTGATATTATATAGTAAGATCATGTAGTCTTGATAAAAAAAAAATAGTTATCAAACTAAAGCCAATAAACAAAGTTTTTACATATTTTAAGGATTTGAAATAAGAAAGGTCTATACAATAGACACAGCAAAAGTCTAAATTATTTACAATCTTGGACTTCTGTAAAAATAGAAGAGGCTGCAAACCCTTTTTCTAAAACAGCAAATATATGATTTTCTGTCTTAAAAGCATAGTTTAAAACTGTGGGATGGTTTCAAATGCTTCATAAAAACTTATTTCAAATTTTACTTTACCTTTTGATAGCATTTTTTTATTGTGTGTAAAATGTATGCCTTATAGTTGAAATTCTCAATATTTTCCTGTGAGTTTTCTTAAATTTGTTGCTTGACTGGAAAGAAATTTTTCACTAAAAATTATTCTCCATTATATTATTCAATTATAACACAAAAGATTTCTGTGTGAAGCACTGCTCACATGAATTTCAAAATATTTAGTCTTTATAATTAGGATTTATTAGCATGATTTATATTATAAATGTATTATGTAATATATCAGATATCATATATTGCTAAACAATTCTGGTAGATAGGTCTATTAGTATTAATTAATTAATAATTATAAATTTCTGAAATAATAAATTAAAGCACAGAGAGATTAAGTAACTTTCATAATACCACATGGTTATTAAATAAGATTTAATGAAATTCAAACCTTCACATCTGATTCTAGATTCAAAGATCTTTATCATTGGGGCCGGAGAGATGGCATGGAGGTAAGGCGTTTTACCTTTCATGCAGAAGGTCATCGGTTCGGATCCCGGCGTCCCATATGGTCCCCAGTGCCTGCCAGGAGCAGTTTCTGAGCACAGAGCCAGGAAAAACCCCTGAGTACTGCCAGGTGTGACCCAAAAACCACAAAAAAAAAAAAAAAAAAAAAAAAGATCTTTATCATTGTATTTTCTTCCCTTCCAATTTATGTTTTGATTTTATATCAAAAGAAAATATTTTCTAAATGTCAATTTGAAATTATCTCATAATTCCTAAAATTATAATTAAAAATTAAACTATAGTTTATATTGTCATAGATTTTAATTTGTTTTCATTTTATTTTATGTTTCCTTATCATAGTAAAGGGAACAATATGAATATTTTCAATGACTTGGCAAGAGAGTCATGCTAATCACAAGCACAGGTGATGGTTGAAAACAGTATTTTGTTTGATTAAACTACATTGATTCATAACTATATAATATTAACTGTTATCTCAAGTTATTTGAAATTTCAAGAACATTTTCAACACTGCATAATGCTATTATACAGTATACTATATCTTTTTTTCCATTTTTACTGATAAATCAGGATAAGCAATATCTGATTTTTATACTTTTTATATTGTTTTTAATTATGCTTTTTATACTTTATTTTAGAAACTTGAATGTGAGGCAACCTTTATAGATAGCAAGAAGAGGCAGCTAAGTCAACAGGTGATAGTTTGATCTGCTAGTATCACTCTTGCACCATCAGTGGAGGGTTGTAGAGAGTCTGTTGATCACGAATGACTCAGTGCTCCTTCCTCTTCCTGTCTGTGGTGTCCTAAGGGAAATTCTCATAAACTATAGTTTCTAAAGAATATCCAGCTTCATGTACTATATCAAAACATCTAACTCAGTCAGGTGTGGTGGGGATAGGAGTATAGAAATGAATAGAGCTTTCCATTGCATCCAACCTACCATGATGAATTTTAAGGCACATCATCATTATTATGTCTGAAGGAAGAAAAATAAACTTTAAAGTTAATAGAACTTTAATAGAAATGTAAGAAACATCCTGGCTCCTAAAATGTTAAATATGAGAAATGTTTGCCTTCAAATTGATGAAATAAAGCATATTAGAGAAAGTGAGAGTTGGGAAGTTTATAGATTGAGTGGAGGAAACACTTCCACAGACAGAAGATGAAGATAAATGGAAGAAAACAGTGGGATAAATAATGGAGTAAGATCTCTGCAGATGCAAGAGGAGACTGACACAGGACAGAAAGAAATGGTCCCAAAGTTCTAAAATGTACATTGAGCTAGGCAGATGCAAAAGGAAATATATGTGTATGTGAGAATAAAAGATATTTAGGACACTCAAATATTTAGGACACTTGTGGGCCTCATTCTCAGTTATTAAGAAAAATTTTAAATTTTATTTTAGAATTATTTCAGGACTTTCTGTTTTTGTTTTTGGTCCACACCTGGTGACACTCAGGAATTACTTCTAGCTATGTGTTCAGAAATCAATCCTGGTTTGGGGGCACCATATGGGATTGAAGCAAGGCAAATGCCCTACCGCTGGCGCCACTGCTCCACTCCCTTGAGGACCTTTTTTATGACTTTTTTATAAGCTCAAACTTGTGTTGCTGAGTGTTAACTGAATTTTACCAATGGTTTTAATAGATAGCTAAGAGTACAAAGAGGTGGAATTCAGTGCTTAATAGAGGGCAAACAAGCTCTAATACAAAAGTGCTGTTTTAATACAAAAGATCAGTTTGTATTTCCAGCAGAATTGCAAACAAATATTATCTGATAGCACCTAGGCTGCTGCTTAACAAAAATATTCCATGCTTAAAAGTTGAATGCTATAAGGTTATGAAAAGCCTGAGTCATGTGTCCATTGTAACAAAAGCCTGATTGCTCAAATGAATTCATTACTCTGTATATGGAAAAATGAAGCTAGCAGGTGACAGAATTTGCCTAGTCACTCCGAATAAATAGAACCAGTATTTTGGAGTGTTTCCTCTTAGACAGGTTATTCTTTCACACCACTCCATCAATATCTTGGCAATTTAATAAGTTATATTTTATATTTGTATTTGTATTCATTTAAAATAGAACTGTGTGTTCTCAATTTTTTTCCAAAAAGAAAATCTTACTACTCTTTTATTAACTCAAATAATAGCTAATTATTTATGTCAAGGTGATGAAATTGCTGAGTTTGGGATTGGCATACCATGCATCAATGCCATGTTGATGAACGTTTTGATTTGTTCTCAGGAGACAGATCATCAGTAGAGGTGATAAGTTTCAATGGACTTTAAATTATGTGCAGCTGGTCTTAGCTACCTGTGCTTTGAATTTATTTTAGTACTACTTATAATAGGCTGAAAAACATCTTAGATATGACCAGTCACCCAGGTCAATTTTATTGGAAGCCACAATCTGAGGGAGGATTCTCCAGCCATATTCTCCAATGGCTGTGCTCTATCTTGTGTGATTCTGTGATTTTGTGTTTGTTTTCAAGGATTTAAAAAAAAAACTTTACTGATTGATTGATTAATTGGTTTTGGGGTCACATTCAGCGGTGCTCAGGGGTTACTCCTGGCTTTGTACTCAAAAATCATCCCTGGCAGGCTGGGGGACCATATATGTGCTGGGAATCAAACCGGGCCACTCCCAGGTCAGCCACATGCAAGGCAAATGCCTTATCACTGTGTTATCTCTTCAGCCCGACTCTGTGATTTTACAGTGACTTCTCTGACTTCCTCAAATGCAACTCCAGCCATGGAACACCTGACATTTAGTCAACATTTGTTTGCAGATTGAGGCAGATATGGACCTTAAGCATGATGCCAAGCATACCTATTCTTTACTATCAGGTTTATGGTGCAATGGAAGAAAAAAATGCTAGGCACACAGTCATATTTCCATTATCATAAATGGAAGAAGTGGAATGCTATGAGATTGAAAACAAGAGTGAATCTATTATGCACTACTTAGTGGTTTGGAAAGAGGTTTCTTTTGGGAAGCAATAACCTGGATGAAGTCTAAAGCCCTTGAAACTGCAACATTGACAAGTCCATTGTTCTTAGAAAATTCTATGACATTTTCTGCCTGGTTCCTTTTGTTCATGATGTTCCCTGCGTCTAGAAAATCTGCTATGCACACACATTTCCCCTTTTAATGTTTCTATCCCTAGAAATATTCCTGAATTCACTAATGCTTATCTTAGGTTTTTTTTCTTAGGAAGTTTTCTGTAAACAAATTCTGATAATTTTGGGTACTGTGAGATATGTGCTATTGTAGCACTTGTTATATTGTTTTGTGTTAGCATTGCACATTTGACCATCTCCCCAGTCATGTTCTTCAGGACAGACACCTTAATTATCCAATTTACCCAGATTCTGGTATACTATATTGTGCATATCAGGCACTATTATGATGTTCTTGAAGATCCAGAGTATGTTCACTCAGTGGTCTGAAGCATAGTGAACATTCATTATTCTCAATGGTAGAAGTTATCTTTGATAGGAAAAATAAAAAATAAATAATATTTTCTTGTCTTTGTTAAATATTTCAAGACTTAGAAATATTTTCTGAGCCAAGAGTTACCAAAAATGGTAGAGGAAAAAGGCTGACTGGCTTATGGTCACTATTTCAACTTAGTGTCTTGCTCTAGTTTCTTTCAGCTGTAGATTTAGTGCAAGCAACTCCATTCATGAGTGACCCACACTTGGCATCTGTATTATAATAAACATACCATTAACTATCTTTAAATGTTCTTAGAAGAGATAATATACATAACAGTTTATCATGGTGACAATTATTATGTATGAAATCATTATTACAGAGACTGTGAAAATTAGTATTCTCCAAAATTGTAATAGCCCCATCCCTCAAAATATTTTGGTAACTATTTCCTAGATACAAAAACTATAATGATAAAATTCCAATGGCAAAGACTACAGAATCAAAATTAAACAAATTGGATTACATAAAACTAAAATTTTTCTGCATGGCAAAAGAAACATGGGCTAAAACTGAAAGACAGCTGAGTGGGAGAAAATATTTGCATTCAATATATCAGATAAAGAATTGATATCTAAGATATCACAAGGTATACACAAAATACTCACAAAGAATACCCTCCCAAATCTAAAAATCCCCATCAAAAGATGGAGAGAGGAAATAAACAGACACCTCTGAGGAAAACCAACAGATGGTCAATAGGTATGTGAAAAAATACCATTAGGAAAATCCAAATAAGAGACTATGAGATATCATCTTACAATAGTAAGAATGGCTTGTATTAAAAATATTGGAAAATTTATTGTATTATATATTATAAGATCAACTATGTTAACTATGTAATACATGTTCTTTATTAAAGTATATTTTTTAAATTTTTATTTTATTTATTGTATTATATATTATAAGATCAACTATGTTAACTATGTAATACATGTTCTTTATTTATTTATTGTATTATATATTATAAGATCAACTATGTTAACTATGTAATACATGCTCTTTATTAAAGTATATTTTTAAAATTTTTAAAAAATACTGGGAAAATCTGTTTGTGAAGATGTGGTAAAAAGGAAACTTTCATCCACTGCCCATGGGAATGCTGTCTGGTTTAACCCCTGTAGAAAACAATATAGACTGTTATCAGTAAACACAGAATCAAGCTACCATATGACCCAGATATTTCACTTTTGTAAATCTATCTCCAGGACATAAAGTCATTCATTAAAAAATGACATGTGTACACCACTGTTTATAACAGTACTCAGTACAATAGCTAAGAGTTGGAATCAACCTAAATGTCCAACAACAGATGAGTGGATCATGCAGATGTGGTACAAATATACAATTGAATACTACATAGCTGTAAGGAATGATGCAATTGTGCAATTTTTTGTAGTATTAATGAAACTGAAAGATATCATGCTAAATGAAATAAGCCGAAAGAAGTATAAATACAGGATGTTATGACTTATATGTGGTATTTAGAATAACTGCATGAGGGAATGTAATAGTTTAAATGGGGGTTGTCTAAAGCTCTTGTGATTCCAGAGTATAGTGAGGAAAAGAAAAGTAATAGGATGGAGAAAGACAGATGTTTAAATAATGGGGGACAGAGGTTATGGGGATTCAGGTATATAGATGCTATTAAGAAAGGACAGAACTAAATATCCAAACCACAGAATCAACAACACTCAATTATAAGACCCAAAGTTTAACAACCAAACTTAAAGGGTTCCTGTTATAATAAGGCTGGGGAAGAGAGGGTGGAGGTATGGGGTAGACTCTGGGAATGTTGGTAGAGGGAGGTTGACACTTGTAGTGGGAACTGATGCTGAAATGCTCTATGTCTAAAAATCAACTATGAATAACTGCGTAAATCACAAAGTTTTAAATATGTTTTTTTAACTGTAAAATATTTTACTTTATTGTCTGGTTTTAAATTGTATAGCCTTTAGGGAAATAAGTAGTACAACAATTGAACTAAGTTATGCTTGTTTTCTGAGAACACATAAGAAATATAAAGGGTTATCTATTAATTTATGTTCTTTTACAAATTTGATGTATACAGGAGCTATGGTTGGTCAGCAGAAATTATGATAGAAAATTCTCACCATGCAGAGACAGCAAAAGGAATATGAGAGAGGTGTTGAAAAGATTTCAAACTAGGCAAACTGCGTTCCTTATAACCCTAGTTGTATGTTCATGGCTCAGAAGTTGTGAGGATCTCTGAGACTTAGTGTCATTACTATGGTATCATCCAAGAGCTTTTTGTGCCCCCAAATATCTCATCCGCATAGTAAATAAGTTTGGGAATCTCCTTTGATTTGCCTTTAAAGCTTTGGTAATTCATGTATGCTTATCAATTTTATGACATCCCAATTAATTTATTCAAATATCTGGTTTGAATATACACTATAAAAATGACTCATTACTTAGCTTATAACCCTCATCTGTCATCTTTAGACTCTGTCTGATCCTTTTCAGGAGGAACCTTTTATCCTTATTAGGATATTGGACCCTTGTTAGATTAACATTCTGAAGCTTTGGAGGACTATGGAATTTTGTTTTATTAAAGTACCATGCTGGACCATAGCCTAAGCTGAAACATATGAGAGCATGTGCACATCATATTTGGTAGATGGTTGTATGAATGGCACCTTAAACCATATAGTCTCCATCACCAAGCAGGCCAGAGGGAGATATGTAACTCTTATTCACCCCACTAAAACAGAAGCAAAAACTCTGTTTTTTTTTTTCTCAAAATTAAATGTAATAAAGTGTTTACTTGTAATAAATGCTAAGTTTGTGTGATTAATGGCAAATATTTTGCTCGGGGATTCCAAACGGATTATGTTTGATTCATCAGGTGATTTGAAGGTTAATTAAATAAGATATATATAGCAGTCACATTTGCCTAATCTCAATTCCACATACACAAAGACACAATATTTTATGTACTAACTAGGTCCTACAAAGGATAATTTCTAATTTCCTCCCAACGTTCCCACCTCAAATGTTTCTTAAATGTATTCATTTCACTTTTCCCATTCCTTATTACAGAAGTTTCTACCTTCTATCTTATCAAGCATCAAGTATTCCATATTTTTGGCTCAGATAGCAGGAGTTTGAGCTCATGAGTGTTAGGGGCCATCAGTTGTCAAATCTCAGCAGACCCGGAGAGTAACAAAATGTTCAAAAACTCATTTTTTTCAGTGGTCACTGTGCAACAACAGACAGAGGCCCTGATTGACAGCCAGAGTTAAGTGATCAGTACCCAGAAGTGCTCAGGCTGCTTTGCTGTGGTTCACAGGGCTGGGAATGATTAGGGAATCTTGGGGAAGTTGCACTTACAGAGAGGCTGAGGTCTGAGCTACAGAGTCTGCTTTTCATGGTTGAACAAGGCTGGAGGCACTGAGAATCCCCTTGCTCACAGGTTATACATTAGGAAGACAAGTCAATGCTTTCTGTATAAGGGACTGCTGATTGCTTGCTAGAAGTCAGTTGCGGACAGAGAGGACCAGAATCTGTTTCTTCTAGGCATGTCCCTCAGTGCCCAGTTAGTTCATCCATTAAGTTTGTGTCAATGAGTTCCCCTCAAAAATTAGATCTCATGGTCTGCTACTAAGAAAAGAGATACAATATGATATCTGCCAGTCAGGATGTGAGATGTCACCAAAATGGTACCTGCTGGTCAGTGTTGCTATGGCAATTGGGGCATAGTATGGCATTTAACATCAAGGTTCCTTTAAGTTAGCAAGAAAAGTCTTGCTGGCGATTTTTATACTGGCTTATATTCTATAATGTCTTGCTTCTTATTTAATATTATAATTATAGGACTACAGGAAATGGATGCCAGGTATTTGGTGAAACATTTATGCTCTTGTGGGCAAAATTCTATGTCAAATAAGTCTCTTCATGATTGAAAGTTGTTGCTCTTTGGTGGGGTTTCTGGAAACTGCTTTGTCTCTTCTATACTGGGCACCACACTGTCTAGCACCTGTTAGTTTGTGATTAATCAAATTAATCTAAAGCTTAATGTAGTTTGCTGTGATTATTGGGGAATAAGCTAAGGTTCAACATAGGCTCTTTCTATTTGGCTATATTGGTTCTGTCAAATATAAATAGATTTGAAAGTTTAGTTATATATCATAAATAGCTTTTACTTGCAAATTGTGCATTCCTGCTACTGTGTGTTGTGTCTTGAGGAAGAGATGACTCTGGTAATGATGGGAAGTGCTCACTCCTAGGTTGAAAGCAAACTCTATAATAATCAAGAGGCTCAAAAGTGCCAATTGAACTCAAGTTCATCCTGCCCCAGCCTGTCCCCTTGGCAGTCACAGTTTAATTTCTGTGGTTTGGACCTCCTTCTGTGTTGTTGGCTCTAGTCTGAATATAGAGCTGTATCACTCCTCTACCCCACAGATGTACCTAAGATGCTTGACCCCATCCCCTGTTATTTCAAGTGTTTTTAAATGATAGAGTTGGTTTTAAATTCACTATTTTTCTTTTCTCTTCCACAAAGATGACTATAAACTCACAACCTTGAGATTCTTTTACTAATGCATTAGTCTCAAGAAGAAAAATGTTTAGATATACTAAATGTCTTTTAGCTTTTCCTTCCCACACTGAGGAAAATTCAGAAAGTTTAAATGAAAGTACTTTTTAAAAAGCAGTCTGTAAATCTGACCAAATGTCATCTCCTCCCCTGTTGTAGACTCCTATAGAACAAAACAAAAGAAGGGCACTCTGACTATTAGGCACCCAGAGAGACAACCTCAGAACTCTGGCTTGAGGGGATTAGTGGGAGGGCTGATGCTCTGTGCAGGAAAATGAATGGAAGGAAAAGCTTTTAGTCTCTACTCTTCTTCACTCTAAGCCTGTCCCCTAAAGCAATACTGCTTGTAAAAGCTAGGTGTTCTCAGATGTCTAATTGTCTGTAAGGTTTTTGTAAAAACTCCTTAATGTTTTGAGGCTGATTTTTGTAATGAATTTTTAAAAGAAGCAGAAAAATACTTTTTGATAAAGCTTTTAAGTGAATTTACATGACAAGTACAAATTCTTGACATTGAACTCGTTACCAATGACAAAAATTAATAATTGTTTTTCATATATCCATTTTTTTTTAGTTTTTTGTTTTGGGGTCCCAACCGCTCAGTAAACCCAGCTCTCAAGGTTTACAATCCTGGCTCTTTGCTCAGAAATTGCTCCTGTAAGGCATGGGGAACCATCATACAGGATGCTGAAATTCTAACCACCATCTTTCCTGGATAGGCTGCATGCAAGGCAAATGCCCTACTGCTATACTATCTCTCCAGCACCCAATTTTGTAGATATAATTTGTTACTTTATGTTATATACTCTCAATATAATTTAACTCCTATTAACATTGAATTAAAAAGTAATTTTATGATGAACATTTTTTTATCCTATCAAGTAGTTATCTACCTTGACTACATAGCATAGACATACTTCCCAAGGATACACTAAGATAATGAAGACTGAAGAGATAGTACAAAAGTTATGGACTTGTCTTGCTTGTGATCATCCCTAGTTCAATCCCTGGCACTGCATATCTCCTAAGCATCACCAGAAGAGATCCCTGACCATAGAATTAGGAGTAAGCACTGAGCACTGTGGAGTGTGATATGTCCTCAAAAATATATTTCACAGCAAACACTAATGAATTATAGTCATGTACAAATTTAAGAGACTAATTTAATTTTATAGTTATTTTTGTAGTTTTATTATTGACTAGTAGTTTGCCATAGACTTTTTTTTTTTTTTGGTTTCTGGGTCACACCCAGCAGCGCTCAGGGGTTACTCCTGGCTCTATGCTCAGAAATCGGTCCTGGGAGGCTCGGGGGACCATATGGGATGCCGTGATTCAAACCACCGTTCTTCTGCATCTAAGGCAAACGCCTTGCTGCTGTACTATCTCTCTGGCCCCTATGCCATAGACTTATTATTAGCAAAAGACTATATGAAAAAAATAATTGATGACTGTAACAGAATTAAATATGACAAAAAATTAACAATTTTTTCTACCTTTCAAAGACTCTGACATGTGAATAACACCACATGATTATTACTGTTTTCTACTTAAATCTTACAAGCATAAAAACATGTGATAAGTGTACTTTATTTCAGTCTCTAAAATAAAATAGACTACTACATGGGTTATATAACTTTGATAGGTCCATATTAACATAAAAAATACAGGCAAAAAACTATAGTATTATGAAGCAATCCAGTAAAAAGAACTAGCTAATTTGGACTATTGCTAAGAGAAATAAACTTTATTAGAAAATGATAAATAATAAAAATAAAACAAGCTGAGGAGAAATAGGAATGTGGTATGCTTTTAAAAAATTTACTATTGGAGGCGCTGGAACAATAGAGCAGTGGTAGGGCTTTTGCCTTGCACATGGCTGACCCAGGACAGACCTGGGTTCCATCCTCGGCATCCCATATGTTTTTCCCAGCTAGGAGTAATTTCTGAGATCAGGGCCAGGAGTAACCTCTGAGCATCACTGGGTGTTATCCAAAAAAACAAAAACAAACAAAAAATTGAGAAAAAAAATTATTGGAGTTACTATCCCCAAGTGGTTGGTGGATACTTCTTTGTGAGTACTCAACACACTTGGGATATGACCTCACTAGTGACTTCTACATCTTGGCATATGACTTTACCAGTGCCATTTATAGAGGCTACAAGGACCCTGCCACAAAATGTGGATCCAGAGGTGTCTGGCCACTCCACTCTCTGTCACATCTCCTAGTCAATGAACTGCAGCACAACACATAGAAAATACCAGACCACAAGAGTGACAATAGGAAAACAATAGGCCTCCACTATGCATAGAGAATAAAAATGGAAATTCTTATGACCCAAAAAGTGGTGATCATTTATTTAGCCTCTCAGATAAAATTTTCGGAAAAGCAATATGGAGGAACCTCATAAAACTCAAACAAAGCATGACTCAAACTGAACAACTATTAGTAAGAATCAAGAGGATAGGAAAATATAATGAGAAAACTCCAAACTGAAATAACAGGACTGAAAAACTTGATATGTGAAATGAAAACAACACTGGTAAACCTCTCTAACAGAGTAACAGTGGCTGAAGACAGAATGAGTAAGCTGGGAGATGAGATGCAAAGGACAGCTGTCTAAGCAAAATTCCTTTTAAAAAGCTGGAGTAGCCATATTAATAACATATGATACAAATTTTAGACTTAAAAAAAGGTATAAGAGAAAAACATGAACATTTCGAAATTATCAAGGAATATGTACAACAGAAAGAAATCATACTGCTAAACATTTACACACTCAATAAGGGACCAGCAAAATATTTAATTTAATTGTTGACAAATCTAAAAGAAGACATCACAACAACACAATAATAATGGATACTTTAAAAGTGTCCTGTCATCTCTTAATAGGTCAACCAGATTGAATAACAAGAATAAACTAGCTCTAAAATGGAAGAAAGTGGCCAGTAGATATATAGAGGGCTTTCCACCCCCCCCCAAAATAGATACATATTCTTCTCCAATGCATATGGATAATTCTCCAGAATAGAACACATGCTGGCCCATAAAACATACCTACGCAAAATCAAGAGGATAGAATTTGTACAAAATACCTTCTCTGATGCACTGAAATTAGAAGTTAACTATAAAGAGACACAGAGGAAAAACATCAATCCCTGGAAATTAAACAACTCACTACTGAACAACCAGTGAGTCAGAGATGAAATCAAAGAGGAAATAAAAGATTTCTGGAAATAAATGGGAATGAAAACAAAAATTACCAGAATTTGTGGGACACAGCAAAAAGATACTAAAAGAAAAATTTATAGCTTGGCAAGCACTCATCAGGAAAAAAGGGGTCTACATAAATAACTTTATGACACAACTTATAAAATTAGAAAGTGATCAACAAAATGAACCAAAAATAATTAGGCAGAAGTAAATAACAAAGCTTAGAGAAGAAATAAACAAAGTGAAAATCTAAAAAAATAATAATAATCCAAGAGATCAATGAAACAAAAGTTAGTTCTTTGAGAATATAGTCAAGATCGATAAACCAGCAGCAAAATACACAAAGAAAGGAAGAGAAACTTAAGCCAAATTAGAAATGAAAGGGGGAAATAACTACAGATACTACAGAGATTCAAAGGGTAATTAAAGGTACTTTGAGAAATTCTGAGCTACAAAACAAGAGAACCTTAAAGAAATGGACAAATTCTTGGACTTCCACAATTGAACCAGGATGATATATCATTATTTAAACATACCCATCACAACTGTGAAAATTAAAATTCTAATCAAAAGTCTTCCCAAAAACAAAAGCCCAGGCCCAGATGGATTCACTAACAAATTCTTTCAAATATTTCAAAAAGACATACTAACAATCCTTTTCAGGCTCTTCCAGGAAATTGAAGAAACAGAAACTCTCCAAATAGTTTATATTTATAGTTAAATAAGCTAACATTACCCTGATAACAAAACCAAACAAAAAAAGAGAACTACAGACCAATATCCCTGATAAAAATAAATGCAAGATCCTCAACAAAATCCTACCAAATATCTAAGACCTCATCAAGAAGTTCATACAACATAACCAAGTAGGTTTCATTCTAGAGATGCAAGAATGGTTTACCATATGTAAATCAATCAACATAATGCATAATTCAAAAAAAGAAAAACTAAAACTATATTATATCAATAGATGCAGAGAAAGCATTTGCTAAGGTCCAATACCCATTCATGATAAAAAATAAGTAATTCTCAAAAACATGGGAATAGAAGGAATTTTTCTCAATATAGTCAAGTCTATTTAACACAAGTATATGGCAAATGTTATATTCAATGGAGACAAACTAAAAGCCTTTCCTTAAAATCTGGTACAGACATGGCTGCCCCCTCTTGCCACCCCAATTTAACATCCTAATGAAAGTTCTTGCTTTAGCAATTATGCAAAAAAAAGATATTAAGGGTATCCAGATAGAAAAGATATGTCAATCTCTCATTATTTGTAGATGACAAGATACTATGTTTAGAAAACTTTAAAGACTAGCAAACAGCTTCTAGAAACATAGATTTGTATAACAAAGCAGCAGACTACAAAATTAACATGCGAAATTTAATGGCCTTCTTATACACAAATAATGATAGAGAAGAAATGGACCTTAAAAAAAAAACAATCCCATTCACAATAGTGGAACAGAAAATCAAATATGTTGTAGTCAACTTAACTAAAGGGGTGAAGAACCTATACATAAAAAATTGCAAAACACTGCTTCAAGAAATGAAAGAGGAAACTAGGAAATGAAGACACATGCCCTGTTATGAATTGAAGAATTAATGTCATTAAAATGAAAATGACGTCAAAGCATTATACACATTGAATGCAATTTCTCTAAGGATATCCATGACATTCATCAAAGAAGTGGATCAAACACTCCTAAAATGTATTTGGAACAATAAATGTCCACGAATACCTAAAGCAATCCTTTGAAAAAAGAGATTAGAAGGCATCACTTTTCCCAACTTTGAACTGTATTACAAAGCAGTAGTCATTAAAGTGGCATGGTACTAGAATAAAGACAAACTCTCAGATCAATGAAATAGACTTGAGTATTCAGAAAATTTTCCCCAGAAAAAAAGCAATTAATCTTGGAAAAATAGAGAAGAAACACAAAATAGAACAAGAAAACCTCTTCAACAAGTGGTCTTGGGACACCTGGTCAACCATATTCAAAACCAAACTCGGACCTCTATCTAGCACCATGCACAAAGGTCAAATACAAAAGGATTAAATACTTGGATATCAAACCCAGAATTGTAAGATATATAGAAGAAAAAGTAGGTAAAACACTCCATGACATTGTGACTAAAGGCATCTTCAAGGAGGAAACACCACTGCCCAACATGTGAAAGCAGAGATAAACAAATTGGGTTACATTAAACTGAGGAGCTTCTGCTCTTCAAAGAAAATGGTGACTTGGATACAAAAGTTATTAATGGAATGGGGGAAACTATGTACCCAAATTCCATCAAATAAGAAACTAATTTCTAAGATATACAAAATAATGATAGTACTTAACAAGGAAAAAACATCTAACCTCATCAAACAATGTGGAGAAGAAATGAACAGATATTTACTCAAGAAGAAATACAGACTGCTAAAAGGCACATGAAAAAAATGCTCCACATCACTAATCATCAGGGAGATGCAAATTAAGACAACAATGAGTTACCATCTCATGCCATAGAGACTGGCACACATCACAAATTACAAGAACAGTCAGTGCTGTCAGGGATGTGAGGAGAAAGGAATTCTCATTCACTGCTCCTGGAAGTGCCCTCTAGCCTAGCCTTTCTGGAAAACAATAAGGGCATTTCTCAAAAAACTGGAAATTGAGCTCCCATATGATCCAGTGATACCACTCCTAGGGATATACCCTAGGAACATAAATACCCAATACAAAAATGCCCTCTGCACACCTATGTTCATTGCAGCTCTATTTACAATAGCCAGAATCTGGGGAAAAAAAACAACAACCAGGTGCCTGGCAACAGATGTGTGGCTAAAAAAAATCTCTGGTGGATATATACAATGGAATACTATACAGCTGTCAGGAAAAATGAAGTCAAGAAATTTTCCTATACATGAATGGACTTGGAAACTATTATGCTGAGTAAAATGAGTCAGAGGGAGAAAGATAGACACAGAATAGTATTAGTTGTCTGTGGGATTTAAGAAAAATAGAAGGCAGCATGGTAACCATACCCAGAGACAATAGAGATGAAAGCAAGAAGTACCAGCCCAGGATATGAAGCTTACCACAAGAGTGATGAGTGCAGTTAGAGAGAAAACTACACCAACTATCATGACAATGGTAGTGAGTGAGATAAATAGAGTGTTTGTCATAAAAATAGGTAGTGGGTAGGGAGGAGGGAAATAGGGGGGAATTGTTGGCAGAAAGTTTGCCCTGTTGAAGGTGGTGTGGACTTTTTATGACAGAAACCCAAATACAAATATGTTTGTAACCATGGTGCTTAAATAAAGATATTTAAAAAATAAAAATTTACTTATTTTTATTCTGGATTTACTGATTTTTATTTCACTAAAGTTATAATTTTACTTTTTACTTATGTATTTTTACTTTTTAGTTACTTATTTTTCAAGGTAATATTAGTTTATAAGACTTTATGTATTAAGGGTACAATTTCAAGTTTACTCAAGATTTGTTACCACAAGAGAATGGGATGATTAGAATTGGTCCTAAATAACTGATAACACCTGAGCAAGTACTCAGAGGACATGATAATGAGTCACAGATCTTCAGTATAGACACAGATAGGTGCAAAATTCTGGAGATTAATGTCAGCACAGCCATGAGACCATTTGACAGGAAAAGAATACGTGAGTAGGCAAATACAAGGAATATTGTGCCACAGAGGCTGAACTGAATGAACTGTGAGTGGACAGATGACAAAGAACTTATTAGTAGACATAAGAATTCTATTTACCTTTTTGAGTGAGTTAGAATGCCTAAGTATGAAATTTATAATGAAATATGAATTATCTTCTAAAGGTAGTCCATGAGATCCTTTCCAGTTCATAAATATGATTAGCGGGTGTTCATACTCTTGTGTGGTATGTGCCTCCCTTAAACCTTGTTAAAACATTGGCACATTACCCTTTAGATATGAAATAATAAAAATTCATGGCAGGATGTTTGCCACAAGAGGCAGGAGGGTGCATTTAGGACAGAGAAGGGGCCTCTTTGACAATTATACTTGGAAATGATCACTCTGAACAAGAACTGGGTGCTGAAAGAAGGTAAAGTGATATATACGGAAAGCATCATTTTAGTGACAATATTGCAAACTATAGTACCTAAAAGGAGAGAGAAGTAAAATGTCTGCCATAGAGGCAGGTAGTTGGTAAGAAGAGGTCATGGACAGTGTGCAGGAGGAAAATGGGGGACACTGGTAGTGGGAAATGTGCACTGGTGAAGAGAGGGGTGTTGGAAAATCATATGACTAATACTCAATTATGAACAACTTTGTAACTGTAACTCACAGTAATTTAAATTTTAAAATTAAAATTTGTTTTTCTTACTCTTAGTACTAAAAATAAATATACAAGAATGTAGACAATTTTGGAGAGTGACCTGTTATCGTAATCATTCATATGAAAAATGAAATAAAGACTGGAGGTAAGATCCTCATTGTTCTTGCAAGTTAGATCTAGTCTGACAACTTTTCAGATTAAAGGCTATTTCAGTGGCAGAGGGGAGTTGAGGACAATTCCAAGCTGATTTGCAGTGCTTTTGTCTTATAACAGGCAGATTTTGGGGAAGTATGATTTCATTTATTGAAATCTTTGTGCTGGAATTTCCTTTCCTATCAGATGCTTTATGTGTTCTTCAGTTAATACTGGAGTTTGTTTTTTCACATATTTATTACTTTTTTTTTAATTAGATAAAAATCAAGTTTTGTCCTGTGATTTGTCCTGTGTGTGTATTCATAAGATACTAAATGTCCAAAAATGCTAGACTTACCTTTAAATTTTATATTCTATACACTACCAATCTATTATCAAATTGCTTTGCTTATTATGTTTTATATAACATTTTAATGCATAATACAGTGTTTTCCTTGTTATTACCTATATATTATTCAAAAAATTTATATTTTTTCAGAGAAGATATATTGTTTTCATAAATACCATTTTGCTGAAAACTATACAAGAGCCAGTTTAATTTGGAGATTAATTTAGAGATAACCACATATTTCCTTTAGATATCTAATTTTTCAATACTTCTTTTGTAGTAACCAACTTGTATATTTTCTTGTTGTTTCTAATTTATGCAGTTTTAATTCTAGGCTTTTGACATGTAAAAGAATTCTATTAGATAATAACAACTTTTTCTTCTCTGTCATTTCACTTACTTTTTTTTCAAATTACATTTGTGTCTTTGACAAGATTGATTCAAAGAAATTTGTGTTAAAGACTATAATCCTGTTCTAACTATGATTAGAAGGTTTATGCATAGGATTTTATTTTTTACTACTGTTTTTGCTAGTTCTGATTTTATGTATGTATATACTGTATACAAATTTTTATAATAAAGATTGGCTTTAGAAGATTACATTTGAATCTATTAAGTATCATTTTTGTTTTATTTTTAATATAAAATATTTTTTCATTTTATTATAATGATCATCTTTTTAGTTCCTGGCTTTAAGAATAAACCCCAAATGATTGACCCCAAATGGTTTTAAAATAAGAAATTTCAATAAATACTGATATAGCCACCAAATCAATACAACAGCATATGCACTTTTAATTTTTATCCAAAGACTCCTGTTTATTAAGGCAATTATTTAAAAGAACCACAGATCATTGTGATTTTAATGCTATAATTAACACATTTTGACAAAAAAAAAAAAGGCAACAATTTTCACTTTGCAACATGAACTGAAAAATAAGATAAAACTTACCTTAGGCTTTAGGTATAAGATCAAATTGCTATAAATGTTCCAGGTAAGTGGATAAAAGCAAGGCTATGTTTCCCCCTAAGTACTTATTTGAAAAAGATCAGCAAACAGAAACCTGTGAAAAGCTTCACTTGTCAAAATATATATGTTTAATCCGAAATTTTAACATAATTAAGTGAATGGCTTGTTATTATAAATATTTTTTGTCAACCTCAAAAAAAGAAAAAGAAAATCAGAGATGCATTTCCATAAGGGGCAAACCCAATTAAATTTACTTTCTCTTATTGTGAAATTAATTGAATCAATATTCACTCTCCAGTTTTGTTTTAAAAAGGCAGAAAAATGAAGAAAAATGAACAACAGAAGCCGAGATGATTTTTAGGTCACTGAAAATACTCCGTGGGATATCATAATAATGGTTCCATACCTCCCTTTTATATATGTGTCCAAATTCATAAAATGAAAGCCACCAGCAATGAACTGTATTGTGAACTATGCACTTCAGAAGATATGATGCATCATTATAGTTACATTTGTTCAAAATACACTGGTGGTAGATAATACGGTGAATTGTGGGGGCACAGGGGTAGACAGGAATCTTTGTACCATCCTTCCAAGTACATATGAGTAAAAATTTATCTAAAGAAAGTCTTAATCAAGTAGAATAAGCATAATGAACACAGTCCTATCCCATTCTCGTTGTGATCTGACAAATCATCCCACCAATCTGCTTCTTTCGGCCTTACTTACCCTCCGCTTTTTTTTTTTTTTTTGGTTTTTGGGTCACACCCAGCAGCGATCAGGGGTTACTCCTGGCTCTACACTCAGAAATCGCCCCCGGCAAGCTCAGGGAACAGATGGGATGGGATGCCGGGATTCGAACCATCGACCTTCTGCATGAAAGGCAAACACCTTACCTCCATGCTATCTCTCCAACCCCATCCTCAGCTTCTTTTAATCCCACTTTCTCTTCATGTGTCTCCAAATTGAACATTCATATTTTCATCCTTCCCTTTCAATATTTTCCAACCTATAGACCACCTCCCTTCTCCTAGAAACTCTTATGTTGTGTGACACTGTGCCACTGCCACTGTTTTGGCATTTTCCATTGTCATGAAAGTTTTAGGGACAATTCCTAATGGAGAAGCAAACAGACCACTTAGAGGGTGAGGATGAAAGAGAGCTCAGGTTCTGTTTAAAAACTGCACTTCAATATTTATAAGGCCAGAAAATGAATTCAATTTTTCAACCCTGAATCCAAAAACTGATCAAGACAAAAAGAAAATGTGCTTGCTCCTCAAGGTCCAGGCCTCATACATAAATGCAAATGTGCAGTTTATAGCAAACCTTTCTGCAAAGGGAGCTGCCTAGCCTACCTTCAAAGTGCAAAAGCAAATTTGTTTACCAGTTAGTTTTGAAATTTTTTTCTTTTTAAATAACATTATTTTAAAATCTTCCAATTCTAGAATAAAACTTTATGAAGACTTATGTCTAAGGATTCCCTTGGTCTTTTACATCTGTCTCTATGCAGACTGACATTTTCTAATAAGGACTTCTCTGAAGCCTCAAGATGAATCTCCTGGGGAGAAGCCATGACTTGTCTATCCATCATCTGTCTTTCAGAATTGCAGTGAAACCAGGTTTTCTGTAGAAGGGTACAAGTCTTATACATCTTTTCTTGACCCAAAGTGACACAATAAAAAGGGTTTGAAATTGCCAGAAGCACAATATTAGTAGTTGGATCTTGGAGAGTTGAACATCTTTAAAAAGATAGACTTGCTAAGCCTGCTTTTCTACAGAAAGCACTTCCACAATGAGTACATGGGTATACAAAACTTATCTTGTGATATAAAAAGGGATAATTTTTTATAATATTTGGCAATTATCTGATTCCTTGGGCACACTTTTAGGGATGGGTGTTTTTTCCTTATTTATTCTGCCCTTCTCTTTCTCTTCTTTTTTGTTTCTTTTCTTTACTTTAATTGCCTCTGCTCTCTGCTGTTCTTCCTTCATTTCTCCATCTTCATCAGACACTTCTAAAGTCTATAAACCAGAGAGTTCTGCCTGTTTCTTCAATGTACCTCATGGATACT